>NC_133653.1:246959600-247158421 GCF_009905375.1 Apium graveolens | reverse complement strand
CTAAAGAAGAGTGCAATGATGCTTTTAATGACATGTCTACTGAATTGTATCACTTGCGTGTGTCTCTTAAATCTCTTTGCTAAAGAAATAGTAGGATTAAAGAGAACAATCTGTTTTAAGTAATAGAAATGTTTGTTAGAAGATAAGTTGATTGACCTAGAGAAACTAAGCTACATTGTATATCTGTTGAAAATGAACTAGCTGAATCTGTTAAGAAAGTAGAAATACTTTCTATCAATTAGAGGAGAGCAGAAGGTATTAGCCTGGAAGACATCTAGGGATGTTAGTGCTCAACATTGTCAAGGTCCAAGGAATTGAAATCATTTTGTGAGACTGCCTGGGATAAAAACAAAAAAGAAAATGGAATTAATTGACTGGGCTGTCAACGGATGTGGAATCAACGGAGTGATTGAAAATTATCCGTTGAAGGAAGCAAAGGAGCATCCAATGAAGGTTCCTCAATTAAAACATGCAGATGTTTCTAAAGTGAAAATCTTAAAGAAACTCAACAAAAAGTTTGGTTCACTTCCGAGACTTTGTCAAAGAAGAAGCAAACACATCCAAAGATTTCAGTAAGGTGGAATATAGGACACATGACTTTAGAACAGTTACAGAATAGGCTCAAAGTGGTTGAGGATAAAAAGTAAACTAAAAGGAAATCTAATATAAATGGGAAGGTAGGGGTTAACAAACATAAACAATTACACACCTGATAAGTATGCTCCTAGAAAAAGCTGTGTGCATTGTAATAGTGTTAATCATCTAGCTGCTAATTGCAAATCTATTAAGAAAACTCCCATACCTGTACCCTCTTCCATGCCTAATATGTCTGCATCACCTCTATATGCTATGCCTGTTATGTCTCAACAGAATCCTTATGCACATTTTGCAAACATGGCCATATTTTAACAATCCCTATCTTGCTGCATTTAGTATGCCTCAAATGCCATACAATATGCCAATGTGGAAATAACATGTTTGCACAATCCATGCCTTATCAAATTCCAAATGTGCTAAATGATTCTGTGACTAACCCTACACATCAACCAACTACATCTAAGATCAAGGTTGACTCAAAGTTACCTAAGTCTAAAGATGCAGGAGGAATGAAGTCTAGGAGAAAGGCTAACATAAATGGACCAGGAAACTTGGGTACCAAAAGCAACTTGATTGATTTTATGGTGTGCAGGGAAACAGAAGAAATCTATGGTACTTGGACAGTGGCTGTTCAAGACACATGACAGGAGATTTCTCCCTGCTCACAGAGTTTAAGGAGAAAGCTGGCCCTAGCATAACCTTTGGAGATGACAGTAAAGGGTTTACTATGGGATATGGCTTGATTTCAACAAGGAATGTCATCATTGATGAAGTTGCATTAGTTGATGGTCTCAAGCACAACTTACTGAGCATCAGTCAACTATGTGATAGAGGGAATACAATTTCCTTCAATTCTGAAGCCTGTGTTGTCACCAGTAAGAAAGACAACAAGTGGTTCTAACTGGAGTTAGAAAAGGAAATGTGTACTAGCTGACTTCAACTCTACAGATGCAGAATCTATTACTTGTCTCTTCAGCAAAGCAAGTTCAGTTGAAAGTTGGCTATGGCACAAGAAGCTATCCCATTTGAATTTCAAGACAATGAATGATCTAGTCAAAAGGACTTAGTTAGAGGAATTCCTCTTGTTGAATTCTCAAGGGATGGTTTGTGTGATGCTTGTCAGAAAGGCAAACAAAGGAAGCATCATTCAAAAAGAAGCTTGAAACAACAATTGATGAACCATTACAGCTGCTACATATGGATTTGTTTGGACCAGTCAATGTATTGTCATTGCAAGAAAAAGATATTGCTTGGTGATTGTAGATGATTTCTCAAAGTTTTCATGGGTCTATTTTCTTGGATCAAAGGATGAAGCAAGTGAAATCATTATCAATCACATCAGGCAAGTCAATAATCATCCTGACTTGAAGGTTAGGAATATCAGGAGTGACAATGGAACTGAGTTCAAGAATTTGACAATGAGGCTGTTCTGTGAAGAAAATGGAATCATGCATGAGTTCTCAGCTCCAAGAACACCTCAGCAAAATGGGGTAGTTGAAAGAAAGAACAGATCTTTAATTGAGGCTGCTAGAACAATGATTGAAAAATCAAAGTTACCAACATATTTCTGGGCTGAAGCTGTTAATTGTGCCTGCTACACTCAGAATATTTCTTTGATCAATCAAGTTAAAGGCATGACTCCTTATCAGTTGTTCAAGAGAAGAAAACCAACTCTAAACTTCTTCATGTCTTTGGATGTAAATGCTTTATACTGAGAAATCAATCTGACCATGAAGGGAAGTTTGATGCAAAGGCTGATGAAGGGATATTGTTGGTTACTCAGCTGGAAAATCTTATAGGGTCTACAATCTAAGAACCAACATTGTTATGGAATCTGTGCATGTTGTGTTTGATGATAAAAAGATTGATGGACTAACAGATGAGGGACACCATGAGAGACTCAAATTTGACAACATTGAGATATATTGTGATGATAGTGAAGAAGAGACTGATGGAGATGACACTTCAAAGGGATTCAAAACATGCCCTTGGATAATGCACAAAATTCTGCATCCGTTGATAGAGGCAATGCAGTATCCGTTGAAAGACATAGTGCATCATCCGTTGAAGTACAAAATGAAGCATCCGTTGATCATAGTTCATCAACGGATAATCGATTACATCATCAGTTGATAGAACTCCAAGTTCCCTGCAAAGGACCAACAACTCAGGGGGAGTTTCAACTAATCAACACTCTGTCTCACATCATGACAATACTGAGGCCCACCTCCTCTAGAGTATCTCTTCCACCTCAAAGGAAATGGACCAAGAATCATCCCTTTGAACTGATCATTGGTGATGCATCATCTAAAGTGCAAACAAGAAAAGCTACTCAAGATGAATATCTGTATAGTAGTTTTCTATCTCAGGAGGAACCTAAGAAAGTGGAAGAAGCTTTATTGGATCCAGATTGGATATTAGCTATGCAAGGAAGACTGAACCAATTTGAGAGAAACAAAGTTTGGAAGCTGGTACCCAAACCAAAGAACAAGAGTCCTATTGACACAAAATGGGTATTCAGAAACAAGATGGATGAAAATGGCATATGCTCCTGTTGCAAGACTTGAAGCCATCAGAATTTTTCTAGCCTATGCAGCCCATGCCAATTTCAAAGTCTATCAAATGGATGTCAAGAGTGCATTTCTAAATGGGGAATTGGAGGAAGAAGTTTATGTAAGCCAACCTCCAGGTTTTGAAGATCAAAATTTTCCAGACCATGTGTATTATCTGTTGAAAGCACTCTATGGACTAAAGCAAGCACCTAGAGCCTGGTATGAGACTTTGTCAAAATTCCTTCTAGATAATCATTTCACAAGAGGTACTGTTGACAAAACTCTCTTCTTTAGAAATGTTAATGGCTCTAAGATACTTGTACAAATTTATGTAGATGATATTATATTTGGATCTACAGATGATAAGCTTTGTAAAAAGTTTGCTAAATTAATGCAAAGTAAATATGAAATGAACATGATGGGAGAGCTAACTTACTTTCTTGGGTTACAAGTTAAACAAGTTAGTGATGAAATTTTCATTAGTCAAACTAAATATATTTATGATCTTTAAAAGAAGTTTGACTTAATAGAATGTTCATCTGCAAAAACTCCCATGGCCACTGCCACCAAACTTGAATTAAATAAGACTGAAAGGTCTGTGGATATTACAAGTTATAGAGGCATGGTTGGTTCACTTTTATATTTAACTGCCAGTAGACCAGATATAATGTTTTCTACATGTCTCTGTGCTAGATTTCAAGCTGACCCTAAAGAATCTCACTTAGTAGCTATTAAAAGAATTTTCAGATATCTCAAGGGGACTCCAAATCTAGGAATTTGGTACCCTAGAGAGTCTGGTTTTGATCTAATTGGCTACTCAGATGCAGACTATGCAGGTTGCAAAATAGACAGGAAAAGTACAACAGGCTCCTGCCAATTCCTGGGAAACAAGCTTGTATCATGGTTTAGCAAAAAGCAAAATTCAGTCTCTACTTCTACAGCTGAGGCTGAATACATTGCTGCTGGAAGTTGCTGCTCTCAAGTGTTATGGATGAGGAATCAACTCCTGGATTATGGACTACATGTTGATAGAATTCCTATTTTTTGTGACAACACAAGTGCCATAGCCATAACAGAGAATCCTGTGCAGCACTCAAGGACCAAGCACATTGATATCAAGTACCACTTCATTAGGGAACATGTGATGAAAGGTACAGTGGAACTTCATTTTGTTCCAAGTGAACAACAAATTGCAGACATATTTACCAAGCCACTTGATGAATCAACATTCACAAGATTGGTAAGTGAGCTAGGTATGCTTAATTACTCTTAAAATTCATGTCCTTATTGCAATTTGAATTGAAGCCTGAAATGTATTAGCTGCAAGAACAAATTTGATTTTTAACACAGATTATTCCATCAACGGATATTCCCTATCCGTTGAAAGTCAAAATTGTTATGTCAACGGATGTTTATTATCCGTTGAAAGTCATACACATTTCTGGAATTTTTATTCGTCAACGAATAAAACTGAAGTGCTCTTCAACGGATGACAGTTTACCTTATCCGTTGAAATATCACATCAGTCGATTCAAGTGTTTCACAGCCGTTAATTCTATTGTCTTAACCGTTGATACTCATACATACAGCTGTATGTATTTGTTTTAAAGGTAGTTTTTAGAATACTTACAGTTTATTCTTAAACGGCTGAAATTCACTAACACATATTTATTGTTTAATCTCTTATTTATGCTTTTTAATTTGAGAAAGTATATAAGCCCTTCTGATTTTTCATTTTTACTTTACGCTTTCTTGAAATTTCAAAGCTTTTACCATTTTCTCTCTGCAAAACCTTCAAGTTATTCTCTGCAATTTCTACTCACAACAATGGCACCAGTAGTAAAGATTATGTCTCAATCTGGGTTCATCTATGAGAAGAACAATTTCATAGCTTTGGTAGAAAAGAATGAAGCCCACTCAGATTATCACAAAATGATGGACTTCATCAAAAACTGTAAACTTAGATATGCAATGCTGGAAGCCCCAACGATTTACTGTGAAGTAGTTGAGGAGATTTGGACAACTGCTGAGTTCAACTCCATAGATATGACTATCTCCTTCACTCTCAAAGGTAAAAATCACTGTGTTAACTGTGATGACTTACTAGCAAGTTTTAAATTACCTGAGAACAATGCCATGACACCACACACTGATAATGATGTATCCAGCATGTTAGATTCCATAGGTTATTCTCTTAACTCTGCTAGTTTAGGGAGTATTAAAAGAAAAGGCCATAGGAAAGAATGGAGTTTTCTTGGGGATGCCTTTATCAAGGTTTTCTCTGGGAAAATTAGCAATTTTGATGCCATAACTTCATCTCTTGTTAATATGCTCTATATGCTTGTTTCTGATAGGTATTTTAATTTTAGCAACTATGTTATGCTAGAATTGGGTACTAGATTAGGTAACAAAGCTAATAGACCTAATAACATCTATTATGCTAGATTCTTTATGTTATTGGCTAACCATGTTGCTGAAGGTTTGGTCATAACCAATGAGAATAATAAACTCAAGTGCTGGGCACAAGAGAAAAGAGTTCTTGCAGATTTATTGAGAATGGATCTCAACAGCAGTGTGCCATTGGTATATTTACCAATCATGAATGCACCTCAGGTAGGTGAGGTAATTGCTTCTACAACTCCTACTTCTTCCAACCCCTCTATTTCTTTATCTTCTAGTGTGGCCATGGAATCTGTGACAATGCCCCAACAGATTTCTACCAAGGTCACCAAAACTAAACTTTCAAAATCAAAGACAAAGAAAACCACCTCTGTTGTTTCTCAAAAGACAACAGTTATAACACCTACCATTAACCCTGAGGGGAGTGAACAGGGTGTGAGTGGTGAGGGGAGGGGTGAACATCAAAGAAACCCCCAGGATAAGGAAGGAGAGAAAAGTGCTTCCCAAGCTAGTCAAGCCATAGTTTCTCAAAAAGCTGTGGTGGTTGAAAAGGTTACTAGCATATCCCTAGCTGCATCCTCCCAAAAGGATGTAACTATTGAAAATAGTTCCCAACCAGGAACACACAAACGAGGGAGGGACACTAAAGCCAAACACTCACCAATAAAAGCCTTTATTAGAAGAAAGAAAGCTAGAACCCAATCTTCTACACAGGGTGCACACACTGCACAGATACATCCATCTGTATCTATGCCTTCTCAAACTCAGTTTGATGTGGCTCCAACAAATGTGGAGTCACAGCCCCATTCTCTCACAATTAACACACATCAATCACCACACACTTCTTCACCATCTCTAGATGTGGATATGTTATTCCCATCAATTCCTGATTCTCCCTCTTTACAACTCAGGGAGGAATCCCACTCAAATACAGGTGATCATCATCTTTTAGATGATTTGTTGGATCACCCGCCAATTCTTTCAGATGTAATTGAAGGATCTGTGTCACCAAAACTCATATCAATCTACACAGATT
This sequence comes from Apium graveolens, assembly GCF_009905375.1. NCBI lineage: Eukaryota > Viridiplantae > Streptophyta > Magnoliopsida > Apiales > Apiaceae > Apium > Apium graveolens. The sequence continues at coordinate 247,151,836 of NC_133653.1, read as the reverse complement.
CAACAGTTATATCACTTTCAATTTCTACTTCTTTTCCTTCTTCAACGGATATCACTCATCCGTTGACAAGTGGTTGTTCTTCAACGGATAAGCTTAACAGCAGTTATCCGTTGATACCATCAGTTTCACCTTCAACGGCTATTCCTCATCCGTTGATAGTCTCTACACACACAACTGAAACAATTCCAAGTGTAGAAGACTTGATTACTGTACAATCACTTCTAGGACTGAGGGAAGGGAGTGACAATTTGAGTGAGAGGCTGGGTTGCTCCCAGGCAAAAGGAGAGATTGAGAGCTCAAATATGCATGCTATTTCTTCCAGCATGGCAAAAGTGAGTGAGAGGAGTACCACCTTAGTAGGTGAAGGTGAGGGAGTGAGTTGTGTGAGCCAGGGGGAGCCCCTGATGCAAGAACATAGAGAAAATGAGAGAAAGGCAGGTACAACAGATATAAGGATGGATCCAGCCATTGCTAGTGAGTCAATGATTGTGAATGATGCTGAAAAGGAAAGACAATTTCAGCAACATTACAAAGCTGTAATTGATAACATTTCCTTGGATGCTGACACTTTTACTCATCCTGTTTCAGCCTATCAATTATTGGCTGCACAGGGCAATGTGGAGGCAGAAAAGACACTACATCTAGTACATACAACAGCATCTCTTCAAAGGGACAAAGCTGCTATTAAAAAGATGCCTTCAACAGCTGGTGAGTCATTTGAAGAATTTGGAGTAAATTCTGATGATGATGACTTTGTTTCTTCTGATGGAAGCATGAACTTAGGGGAGATGAAGGCCCTAGTTCTATTCCAAATCTACCTGAATGGGTCTTAACAAAGGAGTCTACAACAGGGCAATTCAATGTCTCCTTAGTCAAACAAATCAATACTATCCAACAGGCCATTCAGAAAACTTCTCATGCTGGTACAAAGGCTATCCTTACAGCTCACTTGGACTCACTGCATCTCATGAAGTTGCAGCAAGCAAGTCAGAATCTGAGTGTGAATGAACTCAGAAAGGATATTGCTGACTTGAAATCCTACAATTCTGAAAAATTGGATTCAGTCATGCCCTATAGTACAATGCAGGACATTTTGCTGAGATTGAAAAAGGAATCACATACTGAAAAGAGACTGGCCAAATTGGAAGACAGAGTTCAAGTTATTGAAGATTCTGTGGCCACCATTCTTCACAACCAACAATCTCAAACTAATCTACTTATGCAGCTGGCAAAAGCACAGGGCTTGACCCCTCTCCTTGATGATAACAAAAAGGGGGAGAGTAAAAGGGAAGGGGAAGGAGAGCCATCTACAAAAATCCAAATATCTAAAGTGCTAGTTCCTGCCATCACTACTTCTCCAATCATTCAAATCAAAGGAAAGCCTGATGGAATTGATTTAATCCAGCTAGCAGCAGCTGAAATTCATGTGAAAGAGCAAAGGAGGAGAATTGATGAAAGGGTGCAACAGTTGTTTGGCTCTACACAAGATAAATCAATATCTGTGAAACATAGCACAAAGGTTGAACCAATCAATATGGAGCACAAGCCAGAAAGGAGAAATAAGGTTGGAGAGACTTCTTTCAAGAATCTAAAACCTATGGTTCTCAAGCCCAACACTAGATCCAACAAGGACTCCACAAAGAACCCTCTAGACTTTGCTCAGATGAAAGAAGTGGACTTTCCTCTTCCAAAGCCTGATAAAGACAAAGTTCTGGGTACTAGCATCATGAAACACAAGGAGACCATGGATGAGGCAGTAAGGAGAAACATGGCTATTATCTTTAGAGAGGGAAAGAGCATTTGTGTGATGCAAGGACATCCCAAATTCTCAATAGCCAAGAGGGAAGAAACCAAAAGGTTAAAGAAAGAAGCTGAAAAACTCAAGGCTGACAAAAGAGTACAAGCAAAGCTTGAACAAAAGCTAAAGTCAAGTCTAGTTGAAAATGAGAAAGGAATTAAAGTCAGGGGTGAAGACAAGATTGCAAACTTAGATGAGGTTTTTGGGAGTATATTTGGTGAAAGTATGGAGGAAAAAGAGGAATGACAGAAGGGAAACAGAAGAAAGGCCAAGGCACATAGAAGGAATGAAGGCAATACTGAAGAAACTAAATCTCTACCTTCCATTCCTGAACCCTTTGTTGCTGATCCCACTATAAACATCCATGGTGAACCAATCATCCCAAAAGAGGAACCTATTGATTGGGACACCATCAATTTGCCTACTTTTTTAACCACTCTTCCACTACCAAAGAAACAGAAAAGAAAATCCAAATCTACACCTCCTCTAAACTCTAAGAAATTCACTCAAAAACATAAACCTAACCCTAAGCCACCCATTTCTAAAGATGATTATGTTCACATCTGTGACATAAAAGAAATTTCAGACATTGAACTCTATCTGGATGAGCTGGAGGATGTAAGGGGAATTGCTGCCTACAGACAGCTACCAGAGAGATTGGTGTTCAAATACAAAGGAGCTGGGGAAAGAACATGGCCTCTCTACAGGATTCTGAATGAAGGCTACTCTACCTTGATCAGAGTCTTTTCAGCCATACAAAAGGATTCTGGCTTTACCAGGACTGCTAAGACTGAAATTCTCAACAAGATTGCCAACATAAGGAAAACTTGGAGGGAGCCCAATGCTTTGCCCAGAACCTTACTCATTCAAGAAAGGGGAACTACAATTCACAAATCACCTCATTGGTTGATGGAATTCAGAGATGATAAAGGAGTCAGAAGATTTTTCAGACTTGAAGACCAACTCAAGATTGCCAGCAATGAAACTCTCAAAGAAATGCAATCTAAGTTGGATATCAGTGATGAAGATGAAGCTGAATTCTTCAGACAACTCCAACTCCAAATTGAGGAAAATGACAAAGGGCTAGGAAGAAAACCAGGGAACAAAGAAGAAAAAGATGATTTGCTCAGGCTAGAGGAGCACCCTTGGAAACACTGTAAATCTTCAATTACCTTCTAGTACATACACTTTTGCAGCACTTTTAAATTTCTACTTAGTTTCAGTTCATATATTTGTTAAGTGTTTTGTTATCATCAAGTTAACCTTGAATTTATGTCTACAATTCTTATAGACATAAATAGGGGGAGATTGTTAGGAATATATGTGCATTAGTTTGATGATATGTTTAACAAAACACTTAAGTAGAAATCTAGTGTTTGTAGCCTCAACGGATAAGACCACTTTGGCTATCCGTTGATGGTGTAGCTTTACTTAGAAATAAGTCTAGTGTTGTAGCACATTTCAGTCTCTTAATTTGAGATATAATTCTTAAATGTTGAGGGAAATTATAAGTCATGTTGACTACTAAAGGATATGCAGATAGGAAGGCTAATTGTAAATATTTCATGCCTTGTAATTTTGTATAAATGAAATGGTGTCAACGGATAACTTAAAGACCTTCAACGGATGAGAAACAAAGCTTCAACGGATGTCTCTAAAGCTTCAACGGATAACATCCTTCAACGGATGAGTTCATCAACGGATAGAGCTTCAACTGCTAACACATCAACGGATAAAGCCATCAACGGATGAAGGCTTCAACGGATGTTCTGTTAAATAGCAGTTGACAAACGGTAGTTGTACCTACAAACAGAGGCACATGGGTTGACATAGACAACTGAGATGTGGTAGCCTATTTCAGGAACATCAGAAAAAGCAGCCGTTCTACTCTAGTATAAAGATGCAATAGTCAACAATGCACTGGAGTAAAATGGAAAAGAAACAAGTGGAGAACTTATTTTATTATTATATTTTTATCTTTGTCTTCACTTGTAAACTTGGTGATATATAAACCAAGCAGTAGCTAGTAATTAGATAAGAATTTTTCCAGAACTGTTTAGAAAAATCTTGAGAGAAAAATTATCTAGTTTGTACTAGGATGCAGCTGTGATCAACTTCTTGAATCACAGATTTTCTGAAATACCATCTCTGGTGGAACAACAAATCCACCAGAAAAGTTTTTAAGGTCTGTTGTGTTCTGTACTTTTGTGTTTGAATATATATCTGTCTGTATTAGCTTAAAGCAATTCACACACTTGTTTATCTTAAACACACAACCTTTGAAACTACTCAAAACTTGAAAAAAAGTTTTGAGATTTACATTCAACCCCCCTTCTGTAAATCTCATTGTTAGTTCACTAGGAATAACAACTATTATAAACCCTATTTTTATTCTAACCCCAAAAAACCCAAAAGTTTTAGAAAACCAAATTCTCTCCACCTCCTCCTCCTCCTTAACGTCATTTTCTTGGTGGATACTGGTGGAGTGCTTCACGTTTGAGGAGCAGCTGCTAAGGATCTCCGATCGTTGCTTTTGGATCACATATTAAAGGTTAGTAATCGATCCCTACGTTTTTACCACGATTTATGTGCTTTTATTTGGATTTTGTATGTGTAAAAGTGTTTTACCATGCCCCCGCTGTGTTTAAAATCCTACATTGGTATCAGAGCATAGGTTGTATGCATATAGATCTGTGGTAAAAATTTCAGAATTTTATGTGCTTGTATGAATTAATATGATTTTTACAAGTTATATCATGGATTAATTTTGTCTGATGAGAAATCGTTTCTCAGAATAATTTTGAATGTTGATCTGGGTTCTACAAGTGTTGTAGATCGTCTGGGTATTTGTTTCATAATTTTATGATGTATAGATTTTTTATTATGAATTTTTGAAGTTCTTGTAATTAAAATTCGTAATTAAATAAGTAAATATATGTATATATAGTATATATATATATATGTTTGTATTGCTTGTCTGCATAATCTGTGATGTTACTGCTATACATCTGCCATTACCTGTTGATTGCACGGAAGCAAAGGTACAGACGACTGACAGAAACGGCAGGAAGACAGGTACGGCGCGTGCAGCGCAAACGCTTGATAAATGGTGTCACGCATTCCGGGAATGCGTTACACCCTGTGGCGCATTCACGGAATGCGTTACACCTTTTAATTGGTTAAAAGGGTTGTAACGCATCACCGGAATGCGTTACAGGGCTTGTAACGCGTTCCTGTAATGCGTTACAGCCCGTCTGTTAATTTTAAATTGATTTTCTGGGAGTTTCGTAACTCCGTTTTGGGCGTGCAATATACCGTTGGATTCGTTTTTCCGAGACGGATCTAATGGAGTGATCAATTTTAGTTTATATAAAAGTTTTGAACTGTTTATATTTCCATGAAGTGTTTTAAAGCTGTTTTTAACTGGTTTTAATTGCTTTTAAATGCTTCATGTGATACATAGAGATGTATAATGCTTAGACCAATATGCTAGATGATGTAACATGCATACCTTGATGTTTATTCATGTTTATATATGTGATATATGCTTAGTTTATCATGCGATGATAGATTTAGGTGAACTTAAATGAACATAAGGCGTTTGTTAGACAACCTAGTATAGTGAAATTGTTTCATAACCTTAATAACAATATTATGAATACAATCATGAGATTCTCGTGTTTGTGAAACACGTAATTGAATATGAATTTTCGATATGAGAGAAAGGATGATTCTGTCAACAACAGATTTCTATCTGTAAGAAAGGGTTATTAAGTGACGTCTCTTGACAATGCTCCACCCGATCTGGGAATCATCTGATTATTGATTATTGATTTGAAATATTTAATTTAAAAGGAAGAATCTCTTTATAATATGATTATGATTGTAACGTAATATAATCCCTCTAAAATTAAATAATATCAAGTAGTAATTGGCCAATGATACAACGGGCTTGTGTCGGTCATAGCCTTCCAACATGATAGAAAAGTAGTTCTTATTTTTGAATCATTGTCGGTTCATGCTACTGCCGAGGGCTTTGATTTCGAAATAAGAAATACTTGTCTATTACATAGAGATGTGTACATTGAATAAGAATCTAAAGGTCGGTACGTGCCACAGCCGTGGGCCTTTGGGGACTGATTCAACTGTACCGAATGTTGGGTTAGACTTGACTTAGAATATTGAGTTTGTCGTGCCACAGCCGAGACTCAATTATTCAAGATGCTAAAGTTTGATTAGGGAATAACATAAGATGTAATTGACAAGAGTTGTCTGCCTATTGAACATTACATGGCGGTTCGTACCACAGCCGGGGTTGTGTAATGGAATGTAGGATCCCTATTCCCACTAGCATTATGAATGCTTAATTTTTCACGTAGGGGATTGAATAAATTAGGTAAACTAGTGGGAGCCACTTATGAATAAAGACCCGATTCATATAGTGTTTTGAAATGAAATCAAATATTTGCTAAGTGTTGTTATGTGTTTATCATTTATAGATTTACTTTGTACGTTATGTCTTCTGCACTTTCACTCAGGAGCATACTAGATGCTCACAAATTGACTGGTCCTAATTATGCTGACTGGCTTTGAAACTTGAGAATTGTTCTCAGGATTGAGAAGCTGGAATACGTGATTGACTCACTTAAGCCTACTGAACCTGCTAGTGATACACATAATGATGAACATGTTGTGTATCGTAAGTGGATAGATGATGCAAATGTTGCTCAATGCATCATGCTAGCTTCCATGAACATTGAGCTACAGAAGCAACATGAGCATATGGATGCTCACACTATCCTCATGCATCTACAAGAGTTGTATGATGTGGCGGGGAGGACAGCTCGATATGAGATATCGAAGGAGTTGTTCGGTTGTAGGATGTCTGAGGGATCATCTGTGAATGACCATGTACTTAAGATGATCAATTTGATTGAACGTCTTGGACAACTTGGTTTTGCCATGGATGGGGAGCTGAGCCAAGACTTGGTCTTGCAATCGCTTCCGAGTTCGTTCTCGCAGTTTGTTGTGAACTTTCACATGAATAAGTTGGATGTCAGCCTGCCTGAACTCCACAACATGTTGAAGACTGCGGAATCGAATTTTCCCCCTAAGAAGAGTTCTGTTCTTCTAATTGGTGAAGGTTCCAATCCTAAAAAAAGGAAGAGGAACCCTTCCAAGAAGAAGAAAGTAGGTGAGAAAACGCCGATTCCACCAAAAGCTGAAGACCCCAAGAGCAAAGTTATTTGCTTTCACTGTAACAAGGTGGGGCACTGGAAGAGGAACTACAAGGTTTACCTTGCAGAATTGAAGAAGAAGAAGGGTAGTGAGACTACCGCTTCTGATTCAGGTATGTTCATGATAGAAGTGAATATGTCATTAAATCAAATTTCTACTTGGGTATTAGATACCGCCTGTGGTTCTCATATCTGCAATTTGTTGCAGGGACCAAGGAGAAGTAGGACTCTTGAGGAAGAGGAGGTGATTCTACTGATGGGAAATGGAGCAAGAGTTGCTGCTGAAGATGTAGAATCATTTCATTTACATATGCCTACGGGCAAGACTATTATTTTAAATAATTGTTATTTTGTTCCCTCGATTGTGAGGAATATTATTCCCATGTTTGACTTGGCTGGATTTTCATTTATTATTGAGAATAATGAATGTTCTATTCTTAGAGATAATATTCTTTATGGACGTGGTACTTTAAATAATGGTCTGTATAAATGTGACATAATTTACTTCAGATTGAACAAACTAATAAAAGAAAAGGGATGATGAAAATCTCACTTCATTGTGGCACTGCAGTCTCCATTTAGTAGACATGGAGAGAGGGCTGCAAATTTGCTAGGAATGGTACACACAGATGTATGTGGACCAATGTCTACGCAAGCCATGGGTGGATTTTCATACTTCATTACTTTCATAGATGATAGATCTGGATTCGGATATGTGTTTGATGAAACACAAGTCTGAGGCCTTTGAAAAGTTCAAAGAATATAAGTATGAAGTGGAGAAACAAACCAAACATAGTATTATAATTCTTCGATTAGATCGAGGTGGTGAATACTTGAATGGAGAGTTTCTGGATTATCTTAAAGTAAATGGTATAGTCTCCCAATGGACGCCTCCAGATTGGTATCTGAAAGGAGAAATCGAACTTTGTTAGACATAGTTCGGTCCATGATGAGCTATGCAAATCTTCCAGTATTCCTATGGGGTTACGCATCGGAAACCTCAGCATATTTACTGAATAAGGTGCCTTCCAAATCTGTTCCTCAAACTCCGTATGAGATATGGAAAGAAAGGAAACCGAGTCTTAAACACGTTAAGATTTGGGGATGTCCAGCTTATGTCAAGTAAGTTGACCCAGATAAGCTGGAATATCGATCCGTAAAATGTAGTTTTGTGGGATATCCTAAAGAGACTTTAGGGTATTACTTTTACACCAATCATCGGGTGTTTGTCTCCAGACATGCTACCTTCTTGGAAAAGGAGTTTATCCTTGAAGGAAACAGTGGGAGCAAAATTGAACTTGATGAAGTTCAAGAAGCACAAACTACTATGGATCAAGTGGAAACACCTGTTCTGACTGAACAACCTTTTGTGGAACAGCCCATTCATAGATCAGGGAGAGTGTCTCGCCAACCTGAGAGGTAATATGGCCTTGTCATTGAGAATGACAATGAGTTGTCGATCATTGATGATGACGACCCTGTGACCTATAATGAGGCTATGAGTAGTGTTGACTCAGAGAAATGGCATAGTGCTATGAAATCCGGAATGAAATCTATGTATATGGGATACAAAAGAATGATTAGAGCAGATGGCCAGGTGGAGACCTATAAGGCCAGGCTTGTGGAAAAAGGATTCAAACAAAGGCAATGGATTGACTTTGATGAAACTTTTACCTGTAGCCCTGTTATAATCAGTTCGGATTTTGCTTGCGATTGCTGCTTACTATGACTATGAGATCTGGCAAATAGCCAGATGGTTTTCTTTCCAAGAGAAATGAAAACCTAGTGTGTAAGCTGCTGCCAACCATATGTGGTTTAAACAAGCTTCTCGAAAGATGGAACATTCGTTTTGATGAGACAATCAAAGAGTTTGATTTTATCAAAAACGTAGATGAACCATGCGTCTACAAAAGGGTTAGTGGGAGCGCGGTAACATTTCTTGTATTGTATGACACACATAACAACATAGCAGACCCACTCACAAAGCTACTTTATGAAAGTCACTTTGATCGTCATAAAGACAAGATGGGTATTAGATACCAGAGTGATTAGCTTTAGTACAAGTGGGAGATTGAAAGGAATATGTCCTAAGTCCAATCATGTATGAGGATTTAGGAATAACTTTTATGTAATCTGTTTTGATTTCATTGATATTAATAAAAGACTTGTTTTGTTTTTATTACGGGCTTTATCTATTTAAGTGTTTAAATAAGATATACCATAGTTTAGAGTAAAGCTTTTTATGGATTATGATGAGATCATAATAGTGAGACCTAAAAGATGATAACTCTAAACTTAAATAGTTCCTGGTCATAGGATTACTAACTGGTAATTAATAATCCGCAAAGATCGGTACATACTATGCTTGCTTCATTATGAAGGATGTCTGTTCTCATAGACATTTGTGTGGTGACACTATAGCTAGTATGTAGGTGCTTATTATAGAATAAGTTCACTGAACATGACTCGCACAGCTGAACAACTGATGGAGTTCACTCACGTGTCAGCAGTTGTTCACATAGTGATAGTTGTACAAGTATCCTTAGACTTGAGGTCATCATAGTCATCTTGTGTACACTGAACTATGCTTTGGTTTAGTTCTTAGTCTCCAGGGACAATAATTAGGGCTCTACTGGGTATAGGAATTTGTACATGAAGATAGTGTATGATCAATATAGGATCTACCCCTTCCAGTGAAGGAAGCGAATGTTCAAGGCTGATCCACTTATGCTAGTTCAGGAATCTCTGGCCAGAGTGAATGAAATTAGAAAGGAGTTTCTAATTTGCATAGAACTACGCATAGTAAATGGTAAGCAAGTGATTAAATTAGATAGGCTTGACACGAGATCCATGCCTTGTATTTAATCGGGACATTGTAGGGTAGAAGGAGTTTATTGTACGGTAACTATTCACTGAATAGGTTCTTGGTATTCTAAGCAGTGAATTCATATTATCAGGATAGTCGCGATATCCTGAGAAGTATCCCTCACGATGTAGAATAAATGTGATTAATTAATTAATCATATTTAATAAATTAGAGAATTTATATAAATAATGATAAAATAGTTTTATTATTATTTATTTCTACTACCGGCTTAATATTGAACCTACAGGGTCACACCATAAAAAGAGAATGATTTTATGGTGGAGGAATTAATTAATAATGGCTAATAATTATTTATTTGTGAAATAAATAATTAATTAGAAAATTTAATAATTGATTAAATGAGATTTAATTGATTATAAATTAATTAAGAAAAGTTCTTAATATTATTAATTAATGATTTAATTTTTGGAAATTAAATCAAGAGAGAGAATTATTTCTAAAGTGTTTAGAAAAAGGATTAATGATTAAAAGGTGTTTTAATTATTAATGAGAATAATAAATGGGATAATAATAATAATATTTATGGGAAAATTTCAGCTGAAAATTTTGCCTATAAATACACTATTATAAACCCTATTTTTATTCTAACCCAAAAAAACCCAAAAGTTTTAGAAAACCAAATTCTCTCCACCTCCTCCTCCTCCTTAACGTCGTTTTCTTGGTGGATACCGGTGGAGTGCTTCACGTTTGAGGACCAGCTGCTAAGGATCTCCGATCATTGCTTTTGGATCGCATATTAAAGGTTAGTAATCGATCCCTACGTTTTTACCACGATTTATGTGCTTTTATTTGGATTTTATATGTGTAAAAGTATTTTACCATGCCCCCGCTGCGTTTAAAATCCTACAAGTAGTACAATTGACTAGTCTTGTTTTGTGGCCTTTGTTACTCGAGTAATTAAGTCCGTAGGGGTATTTCAAAACCTAGTTCCCTAAGACCATCTGGTTTGGGAGTCATTGGCCCAAAGCTCGCTACATGGGTAACATAGAAAGCCTAAGAAAACGGACATTGCACAGTCAGTTAAAAAAAACTGTGAATTTTGGCTAGATACTTGTTTTGATAGAGATTGGGTTCATTCAATATTGGTTGAAAAGAGGAAATGTTCTTACACAATTGATTCTTCATAGACCTATTTTCACGACACACCTTGGGATTTTTTGTAAACGGTAAGAGTCGATATAAGTGAATTTTTGATACCTACATCTTGGCTATAGTTAGAAGAGTCTTAAAGGCATGTATTTTCCTAAAAATTCTTGTGTTGACACCGATGAATGTTATTATTGATAGAGTTTGGACACCAACTAAAGTATTTCACAGATTTTATGGGCATATCTTCTGTAAACCCTTAGGAGATAACACTCCTCTTGTAGAGATCGTTTGTGAGTTTAACGGATTGGTAAACCTAAAATTTCCCATCACGCCTACGAAAAGGAGCATAGGACTTTTCTTAGTTAGCATTTTTCTTTTTGATTTTTCTCGAGGACGAGCAAAAGATAGGTATGAGGGCATTTGATAGGTCCATATTATTGCATATTATTAATACCTATTTTATGTCCGTTTTCGTAATTTTATTAATAAATAAATTGTTTTACTTTATTTTGTAGGAAAATAAATAAAATTAGAATTTGAGTTGGAAAAGGTGCAAATAAGGAAGGAGGTGGACTATTCTAGAAGTTTTGGGAATTGGAAGATAAATAGAATACTTATTGGAGAAAAAAAAGAATTTACTTTTAAGAATCCTACTTGTATTTCAAGACCCAAACCCTCATATTTTCCCTATATATATGGGTCTCCCCTCTTGTATTTTACACATCCCAACACCCAAGACACCCAATTATTTATTTGTTTTGTTTATCTTTTTATCACGTGTAGCTAAATTTCTTCCCTTGGATGGAGATGAAGTTAATTTAATTGCTTTGATATCTTCTCGTTCTATTATTTGATGCTCATGAATTTTCTTGGTGCTTAATTGTTTAATTGACAAAGTGATTTTGATATATTTTTGTTACCAGATTTATTTTTCATAGCCTATGCTTGCTCCATGAAATTTTGATGGGTTATAGTTAGATAACAAGTTTCATAGTATATGCTTGTCTCGTTAATTAAAATTTATTTGTGAAGAAAAGAGAATTGGTTTTAGGGTGAGTTGATTTTAATTGTGATTGATTAACTGATTCGGATTCCTAGGTTTTCCATATTATTTGATCTATTTGCTAATTAGGTTAATTCAAACTCCTCTCAAATATTATTGTCTAGTTCACCTGGTTTAAATTGATAGCGTTTTGAAAATTCATAGTCTCTGTGGATCGACCCGTATTTGCTGCAATTAACCGTTGTACACTTCCAGTTATTTTACACATCACATCTGCTCCAAATTCTTCTCAAAGAAAGAATCATACAGGTCACAAGCATATGTCAACTATAATGACAATGTGATCAATTAAATCTTATAATCATTAACTTTCTAGTAGAATGTGACGTTCATATATGCTTCAACAAAAATAGGTCATGTCTAGTTTTTCATAACATCCCCTAAGGCCTAAACAACTAGAAGCGCAAGCATTAGCGTTGTGAAAAATAAAGAACGCATGTATACTAACAGAAAGGTAACAAATATGATTCTCTGCAGGTCAGCTTTAGATGTAAAAGATATAATTAAGGACATAAACCAACTTCGATTGTTAGCTTGAGATAACTATTGAAGAATGCAAAGATGAGAGGCAAGAAGTGTACATTGTACTTCCAACGGATGCCTTCGTAAAGCTCTTATCCCAATAAACAACATCATAAGAAAAATTAGATTCCCAAATAATAGGAGAAAGTTTAAACCTTCCCGTAGCATGGAAGCAGTGATTCAAAGCTTAAGTATAATTTCGAGCCATCTTCAATTCTACTAAGGACAAATATGTTGTCTGAGTTAGCTAAGGCTTTACATATACCACATCACTGATGTCAAAAAATAATAATGGGAATAAAAGATTAAAATCAATGGACTATGTATTTAAAATTATGCAACCATAATTCAAAGTTGTAGCTTTACACCTTTAGCATAATATTCAACTAAAATGTAGAGATGATTAGGAAGCTTTGTATGATCCATTGTATTTCTTCCTTGCAATGTTGTTCATGTTTTTAAAGTACATGTTTAACTAACTCTGTCAATCCTCCTATATTTTAACCATCGAATTCATTATTTTTAAAAATTCAGAGTCTCGTAAGAAACAAAAGGAAATGCAATTTTTTTGCCAAATAATATATGATTTTTCAATATATTAACTGGAATAAAGATACAGGTATCCAGGACAAGAAAGCCGAAAGCTAGTTTCCACAGCCACACCTGTAAAGCATGATATATATGTAAATAAAATTGATCGACTCAAATGTAAATACAAGTGAAGCAAGTCTCTGAGCGAAATAATAGTTATAGTGATAGATCTAGAAAAGGGAGTTCAATAAGCTAAGTTCATTTCAGAAAGTAAGGCATTGCATGAAAGAAGTGATTAAATATTTTGTACCTCAAAGGTTAGTGTTTCTCGAGTAAACATGTTTTAAAATAAATGACTATAGACCTTTTCTTTATGCAATATTAAATCAATCATGAGAATCTGCAGAAATAACAAAGAACTATATAATTCCAACATCCCAAAACAACTATATTTCAAAAGTAACAAATAATATATTAGCCATGATGATGTAATTGTACCATGTTTTCGCATTCAATGTACTTATATGCAACTTTGTTGTAATTTTCCTGTCAGATGTAATTACAACTTCTTTATAAAGAGAGAGAAGGGGGATAATTTTTAAATAGCGAACTAAAAACAACGGCAAGTTGGCAACTTACACATTTCATCAGACGAATATTCCCGGTGAATATTGAATATATTGTGATTTTAGTGGAAACCCGCAGTGGACACATTTAAGATACTTATCACAACCCATTCTTTTCTTGTAAATTTCATTAGATATATCTATAATAAGTTACATAACAAAGAGATCTGATCACTTAAGAGATGTTAAGAGCCTGATATATCACAAATATTTTGATCTTTAAAGGTTAAAAAGAGATCGCCAAAGAAACAATGCATGACAGACTTAGTTAAGAAACAAAATCCAGCTATTCAATAAAGGTGAATTCTAAGATAATTTAAGTATAAGATTTTTGTTTTAGCTGTAAATTAGTATATAAATTAACTAAAAAAATTATGAAAATTACATTTATTCTATAGTCCAACTTTAGACATTAAAATGGACATTTACAAGATCAGTGTCGTGTTAGACAAATATGTAATAAGGTTTATAATATCAAGCAAATAAACATAAGAAAATGCCACTATACATCTACCTTTACATTTGAAACTTAAAATAACAACTAGTATATATTTGTAGAAATATTTGCCCTTTATCATCCTTTAGTTGCCAACATGACTCTCCCGTTCCCTTTAAACTAAAGGGCGGGGGAGCCGTAAAAGTGCAAATTGCATTTCTAGAAAATGCCTTGGCCTCACTTAAAATTAAAGTGATATTTCAAACCCATTTTGTTGTTTCAATCAAATGTAAAAGACAAAGAAATATTGGTTCAAGATACTCTTTTAGACATTTAAAAAAACACATAATCTAAGTCTTAAAATAAAAAAATACATACACAAGTATACTATGTATAGCTAACATGTGATCAAAGATATAGAGAAGGAGGGTGCAAATTGGTGTTTAATACCATGTAGAAAACGAGAGACAGCTATGGCAGAATTCAGAGCCTAAGTTAAGAAAGTGTGATCCAAATAAATTATTTTAGATTTTTTTTAGAAAGTAAAATAAATATACTATTTTAGATATAAAGTTCTTTTTTTGGATTTACTTGACTTACAAACTAAAAATAAAATAGAATAATATTTCTCACTTACGGAACTTATATGAGATAAAATAAAAAAATTATATATATCAAGATATTATTGTAATTATTAATAGAATTTCATATATTTGTAAAAGTGTTATTATTTTTTATACTAAAAATTACGTGTATCTCACTTAAATTTAGCGAGCTAACCATTATTTTCAAAATACAAATACACCAGCATGATATTACTCATTTTTTGTAATTTTGAGGGAAATAAATTACACTATTTTACTACATATTTATATTTATTTGTTTACATATGCAGACCCTCAATTGATTAATTTTTAAACTTACATTTGATTATTTTATTTAAAAGAATATGTTTATGTATTGTATCAAGTAAAAAATTCATACTTTTCAAATAAAAATTTAAAATATTCAAAATTTTATTAGCTTTCTTTTTTAATTTTTAAAAGTCGCAAATAACATCTTCAATATAACACATTTTACTATTAAGGTATATACAAGTTTTAAATTTCTATTTTCAAATTTTAAAAAAATAGTTGAGTCTTTGCCGCCAAGAATTGAACTATCTGTATACTGAAACCTAAATATTAGAGGGTATGTTAAGACCACAATGTTAGAGCAAATCCATGTCATATTAGATGTCTTATAAATATAATGTAATATAATATAATATAATATAATATAATATTTTAGTGATTTAAGATAGAATATTTGTTTTTAATTTCCAACAATATACCTTATAATGGTGTCTTATTATTAGTATAATGTTATATTTGAATTACAATTGGAGGAAAATAAAAGATAAGAGATAAGAGACGTGTAAAGAAAGGGGGAAATTCTTTTTTATTAATATAAATTAAAATAAGGCATCCTAGTGATGCCTTAAAAATGGGGCATTTGATGAATGTGCTAGTGTTTTAAGGCACCACTAGGACGTTGTTCGAGCACTCATTTATACAAAATGTCTTAAATTCTAATTTAGAACATGAGTTTAGGGCACTCTTGGACTTACTCTTGAGTCTTGACACCCGTTAATCATAATATAATTTTCGTACTTATTTAACATGTTAATTAACCATTTTTCGTACCTATTTAACATGTTAAGTAAGCAGTCGCACTAAAATCTTAAAGTGTTGGAGGTAGAGCATAATAGGATCTTATACTCATTAAAACTATCCCTAAGTCCTATGATACTTTTTGTACTGATTGACTAGATAACATACACAACCTATATCGATATCAATACCAATATTTAAATTAAATAAATAGGGGTGGAAGTATTCGAATCTGAATACCTTCTTAAACCGAGCTCTAATACCATGTTAAGTAACGAGTCGCACTAAAATTTTAAGGTGGTAGAGAAAGACCCCGAACAAAACAAGATCTTATACTCTTTAACATAACATACATAATCTATACCGATATCAATACCAATACCTATAATGATTAAATTAAATAAATGAGGTTGGATGACTCTAATCGGAGCCCCTTCCTAAACCGATCTCTGATATCATGATAAAATATAGAAAAATGAAAAAAAATAGAATGTTATTATTATACGACTTATTGCTTATATAGCGAAATATTAATAAAGTAATATATCCTAACAATAAAACTATTATAACAATGATTGGATCAAACTATAATGTATATTATTATATAAAAGACGAAACAATGAAAATTTGGTTGGTAGTCGGTGTGATCACCGTAATCATACAATATTTAAAATAAAACACTCTCATAAATAGATTAATATTTACAATAAAATTATATAAATAAAAATAGAATTATAATAAGTCTAATGAACTTGGTTTAAATAAAATAATATATAATATTCACTCGGGCGGGGCTAAACAAAATTATACAATTAATCCAATCTGAAATAAAAATTAGAAATAGACTACATACAGTTAGTTCGATTTGCAGTTTCAGACTAAAATAAAATAATAATGACCAATAAAAATTCGAAAGAAAATTCATTTGATTAATATAATGTCATCAGGTTAAAACAAAATAATAAACGGGCTAAAACAAAAATTAATATTTGAAAGAAAATTTGTTTAGCTCATTTAATGTCATCAGGCTAAAACAAAATTAAATATATTATTCATTTGGTTTATATTAAAATAATATTTACTTATTTACCCCGGGTTAAAATAAAATTAAACAAAAAACTAAATATAATTAGTTAGATTTATTTAATATAACGGGCCTGAGACTAAAACCAAGATTTATTATCTTAAAACAAAGTAATAAATATTGTCAATCAAGCTAAAAAAATATTTACTGAATCGGGCTAAAACAAAAATAAAATTTGAAATGTAAGAAGTTGATCGACATGATGTAATATCCCATATTTTCAGATATTATTTTTATAATTATTTGGATTTGTTTATGTGATTTTTATGTAAATTTTGGTGAATTATCTGATATTGGAATTGGTGTTTGGGTGTTTATATGTGATATTATTTGAGTATTTTAATTTATATGTGCTCATAATAAAATATAGATAATTGTGATAATTTTCTGGTAATTTTTGGACTGTTAGATGATTTTATAATGATTTATGGATTTATTAATTATTTTCTGAATAATTACAAAACTATTTTATAAAGCCGGGAATCGTCCAACCTCAACTGTTTTTGCGTTTTTACAACCTGAAACTCTTCGTAAAATTCCTTCCTAACCTAATCTGGTAATTCCGGACATTTTCCGTGTTTTGACTTTTTCGATCTGGATTACGGTTTGACCTGGCGCGTTCCGGCGCAAAATTTTCGATACGCTAATCATTTCGGTAGATCAATAAAACCCTTATTCTCGAGAGACGAGATATTTTTACAATATTTTCTCATAGGGTGTTTTATAAGAAGTTCGGTTTCGATAATTATCCAAATCTGGTATTAAATTGTATCGTTATATAGTTACTTAGCGGCTAAGTAATCTATTTTTGGATCCGATATAAGTGTAAATTCAGTATTAAATTCCAGAATATTTCAAAAATCATGAAACTTGTATTTTATTAGTATTTGAATATTTCGAGAATTTTAAAATTATTTCGAAAATTTTTCGGGTTATATTTACCCGCACGTTTGTTCGTTAAATCGTAAAATGCGGATATGACACGCGATTTATAAATGTTTTAAAATTATGAAAATTTTATTTTATTAGTTTTTAAAATATTCCGAGAATTTTAGAAATATTTCAGTTTCAAAAAAATTATCGGACCGGACCCCTATCGGGATGTCAAACCCCACAAAAATCAGACTTTTATTTTTATAAAATTGGGGGACTTCCAAATATTTTATATTTTTGTATTTTTGAAATATTCATATTTTTTAGGACATTTTGATATAAATTTCATATTTATTTGATTTAATATTATTCCACGCTAATTATTAATTCTAGGCTAATTTTGATTATATTGTATTGATTTTAGTTATAAAAAAAACAGAAAAAAACCTAAAACTACCCGCGCCCCTCCACTTATCCTGTTAGGCGCACAACCACCCCCATTCTATTATCCACCGCCTGCTCTCCCCCTCCGCTCTCGCTCTCCTCTCTGTTATATATTTTTATTTATTTTTAATTTTTAAAAATTCATATCTTACAAATCGTTTATCCAAATTTCAATTGGTATATATATAAACGATCAGCGCTTCAATACCTACGCATAGGTATATATATTGCAAGGTTTTGAGAAGAAAATTTGCGGGGCATATTTCCGTTATATTTCCGTTTTAATTTATTTTCGGGATATTAAAAAGGAGTATGACGGTGGTGATTACTCCACATGGCATCTCAGCGTGTATATGTCTATGGCTATTAATTTCGGATTTTTATGGAGATATTTTTCGGACATCAGATATTCTCTTCAGGGTGATCAAAATTTATTTTGGGTAACCATTCCGAAATTCCGCCTTCGTACTTATGTATATTATAGCATGTTAGTGTTTATATATTTATTTCATAATTTTTAGAAATTGTTGAAGAAGTCACTTTTGGTCCGAGTTTTGGTTCAGGTAGCCGTGTTATTCATTTCTGGAGTGTTTATACGCGTAAATATAAATTATTGTATTGATTGTTGTTGGTTGTGTCGATACGATATCGACTGGCAGTCCGAGAAATAGAGGAGGTGCTGTCCGATTTCCAAGAAAATATTATTTTTTGTTCTGAAGATTATTATTTTTATTATTATTCGAAAATAAATCCAAATTATTTAGTTAATGAATTTTAATTGATTATTTAATTCGAGTTAATTATTTCTTATGATTTAAAAATTCTGAAAAATAGTTCGAGCTTTAAAATATTATTTTAAATTATTTTCCAGGCTCGATAATTCTTATAAAATTATTTTCGGGTGTTCGAGCCCTATTATTTAGTTATAAAATGATTCGGAGACCCGTTTTAATTCCGAAAAATGTTCAAAATTCGTATTAAATAAAGCGTTCGACAGTTTAATACGAAACGAGCGCCTCTAGACTCAAAAAAATATTCCGCTTTCAATAAAATTACTTTCGAGACCCAAATTCTTTTGTTTTGAAAGGTCGCTTGATTTGCAAATTGATTTTCAGTCGCATATTGATCAAAAAGTTGTATTTTTGACCCGATTTTAGTTTTAAACGTACCGAGTCGACCCTTCTGATGAACCGAGTCTTATGTGATATGAATTATGTGATATATGAATTATGTGCTTATGTGCTATGTGAATTATGTGCATATGTGGATCAAGAGTCCTGTATTTGTCTGTTATATTTATGTGTGGGCTATCGTATGGATAGACGATAGGCTTTTGACGAGTAGTTCGTCGAGTGGTTATCAATTAGACAATTAAAGTTCTATATTTTAATTATAGATGCGGATCATTCGAGTTGATCAAGATAAGATGTTGGATAAAGAGTGAGATGGAATGGAATTGGATAACTGGCTTCTAGCAATCGCAGGAGCAGCATATCAGTCAAGTGTTGAAAAGAAGGACAGTGATGTTTTAAGACAGAATGTGAGAATAGATGCGTCTTTACGAGTGTGACTAACTGCTAAAACCCAAAGGCAAGTATCCCTATCATCATTTATTGTTCAAGTGATATTTATTTTAAATCTTATCATGTAAGTATTGCTCTCCCTATTCACTTCATAATAGATAAATGTTTTACATATCGCTGAATTAAATGATTCTGTTTGTGCAAATATTCTTCTGTTGTTCTATGTTCAGAATAGCTAAGTGATTTTACTTATCAAATTATCGGATTTATAAATGTTTTGGGTTTTGAGAAAGATGATTTTGTTGCGAGTATTCATGCCCAAGTAAATGGGGGAATAAAATTATTTAGGATGTCGAAGGATTCGACTCCTTTTTCAATAAAAGGGTTTCCAAGATTGGAATGGTTACTGGTTACTGGTTATTGGTTACAGCGTAGGTGATCGAGAAATCGGTCCAACTGTAATATCTTTCAAGGCTAGTTATGCCTTTTCTGGCACCCTATAGGTACCGCATGTCTTCGGGATACGGGTAGTACCTATATTTACGGTATGGATGCGGGATACCGGTGTTGTTTCGCGACTGATCATCGGGAACAACATGAAATTTAATTGGTTCCAATCTAAATTGATATCTAAATTTCTTTATTGTTTTGATAATCATAGAATAAATGATTTACCAACTGTTTCTGTTTTGGAATAATGGGGAAATGCAGTTTTGATTCAGATTCTGATTTATGCTGATACTTACGTTGTTATTAAATATCAAAGGTGGTGTTAGTATAGATGATTGATGTTGACTTCAGTATGGGTGTTGTGAGCATCAAAGTTCGTAGTGATATCTAATTTGATATGACAACAAAATAAGTATTAATTTCAAGAGTTCGGTTTTGAGTAAAGTTTATGATTCATTCCATGATCATTGTTTCATGTTATTGTGGTTTACGATATTTCCGTAAACACTGTTTTACGAGTTTTATTCTCGTCAAGATTCAAAGTATTGCTGAAGCATTTCGCTCAAAAATATCAAATTGGTTTTGAATATATAATTAAGGAATTAAATCTGGGATTCCTCAACTAAAATTTTATGATTCAACAACTATGATTTTAAATGTTCTGCTATAATGCAGATGTCGGTTTTATATCAAAACGACCCTATATATGTCATAATGATCTTGCTGAGCATTTCTTTCGCTCACACTTGCCTGTTTTTTAAATTTAACCTCCAGTGAGGATTAGCTTGCTGTTTAGCTGCATAATTTGAGGAAGCAAAGAAGAAGCTTTTCGAAGGTGGTTGGTCCAGGGTTTGCGGACTAGTGTAAGTTTTATTATGTAAAGTTGTTTATATTATATTATATTATAATTGTGTATTGTATTTGGGCCTAGTATACTTCTTTTTGAAGTTATACTAGAGAGTTAAGTTTTAAGGTTGAGAATTATTGAAAAGAGATTTAAAAGAAAGTGAAAAATTTATTTATGGAATTTGGAATTCTTGTTTCTAGAACTGTAACCTTAAAAGATCTTGGATTAGTTTGGGGTCATAAATGCTAAATATCTTCCGGTGGCATTTATTTATTGATTAAACAGGTTGATTTGGATTGAGGTTTTATAGTGACGACCAAATCCTCTGACCCCGGATTTGGGGGCGTTACAGGTTGATATCAGAGCTGAGGATATAGTAAACTAGAAACGAGAGTGTGTAGGAGTGTGTTTAGCTATGTGAGGACGTTTGAGCTCATATTGAGTTCCTGTTGGACTATTAGATATAGTACCAATGAGTAAGTTAAGATAGGCGCATTCGTTCGAGATGGTTGTGTTGAGCTGGATGGAACTCCGGAAAGCTGCAAACATCTATTGTGGAATCTTCCGAGGCTACTACGATTCAATGACGACGAAGATTCTCGATATCCTCAGAACATGAAGAATTGTCTAGAATCGGATGACGAGTCAACAGAAGAGTTCAAATAGAAGATAAGTATTAAGACTTTGGCAATACATTCTATTTCTATAATTCCTTTTGACGTCTCTAAAAAAGAAGTAATTGTTAGAGGATATATTCCCTAACACTCATTTTCAATCATAACTGTGTTTTAAATGTGCCAGAGGCTGTCATGAAGCCTATTTTTCAGGTTTTGAAAGCTCTGCCAAGTTATGATAATTTAATTCCACTTTTCTTATGTGGTGGATAGTTTCTTGGTGATGTGACACCACTTGCTCATTTGGTGACATAATTTTGTTCTCTGGATTTCATTTCCTTCAGAAATATCAGTTTTGAAATCTTTTCAGCTTTATTCATTTGATTTTCAATTCCTTTCATATTCTTTTATTCTGACTGAGATGAACAACCCTAACTATAGGGGACACAAGGTATACATGTCTGTGTGATAGGAGTTGGATGGGACGCCATCACTTGTATGTGTTATGAATACATGAAGGTTAACAACCTTTAGTAGTGTCTTAATTTGGACACGCAATACCAAGTTCATTTGATCATATTGATCTCTCAGTTATTCCTTCATTTCAACAATACTTTTTCTCAAATTCAGATTTTGGTCCCGTTATGATATCAAATTCTCTTTTTTTTGAAATTCTATGATTTTATCATTCCAAATATTCGAAGGTATGTCAATCAAATTAAGCTGAGTTATCTTGTTCAAGTCAAAGCAGGGTTTTGTGACGGAATTACCAAGAGCAGCAGTGGATTGCAATGCGATTAAAATATCAGGGGCGTATAGCGAAGTCGGTCTGTCTCTTTATTTCCTTCTCTATTTATCTCTATCTCTCTTTCCTTTTTCTTTCTCTCTATCTTTCTCTCTATTCTTCTTTCTCGCAATCAGTAAAAAAGTGATTCCATTGATGAATTGATCAAAGGATGTGAATGGAACAATGGTGCCCAGTAAAGCACCTGTAAAAGTTTTATTATACAAGGAATATAAGATTTGTTTGAGATTATGGAAAATTAAGGTTATTTGGAAACAGAAAGTTGGTTAGAAAACCCTTAGTGCTTTCTTCTGCTGATTCCGAGGACGGAATCCTTATAAGGAGGGTAGATTGTAATATCCCATATTTTCAGATATTATTTTTATAATTATTTGGATTTGTTTATGTGATTTTTATGTGAATTTTGGTGAATTATCTAATATTGGAATTGGTGTTTGGGTGTTTATATGTGATATTATTTGAGTATTTTAATTTTTATGTGCTCAGAATAAAATATAGATAATTGTGATAATTTTCTGGTAATTTTTGGACTGTTAGATGATTTTATAATGATTTATGGATTTATTAATTATTTTCTGAATAATTACAAAACTATTTTATAAAGCCGGGAATCGTCCAACCTCAACTGTTTTTGCGTTTTTACAACCCGAAACTCTTCGTCAAACTCTTTCCTAACCTAATCTGGTAATTCCGGACATTTTCCGTGTTTTGATTTTCGATCTGGATTACGGTTTGACCTGTGCGTGTCCCGACGCAAAATTTTCGATACGCTAATCATTTCGGTAGATCAATAAAACCATTATTCTCGAGAGACGAGATATTTTTACAATATTTTCTCATAGGGTATTTTATAAGAAGTTCGGTTTTGATAATTATCCAAATCTGGTATTAAATTGTATCGTTATATAGTTACTTAGCGGCTAAGTAATCTATTTTTGGATCCGATATAAGTGTAAATTCAGTATTAAATTCCAGAATATTTCAAAAATCATGAAACTTATATTTTATTAGTATTTGAATATTTCGAGAATTTTAAAATTATTTCAAAAATTTTTCGGGTTATATTTACCCGCACGTTTGTTCGTTAAATCGTAAAATGCGGATATGACACGCGATTTATAAATGTTTTAAAATTATGAAAATTTTATTTTATTAGTTTTTAAAATATTCCGAGAATTTTAGAAATATTTCAGTTTTAAAAAAATTATCGGACCGGAACCCTATCGGGATGTCAAACCCCACAAAAATCAGACTTTTATTTTTATAAAATTGGGGGACTTCCAAATATTTATATTTTTGCATTTTTGAAATATTCATAATTTTTAGGACATTTTGATATAATTTCATATTTATTTGATTTAATATTATTCCCCGCTAATTATTAATTCTTGGCTAATTTTGATTATATTGTATTGATTTTAGTTATAAAAAAAACAGAAAAAAACCTAAAACTACCCGCGCCCCTCCACTTATCCTGTTAGGCGCACAACCACCCCCCGTTCTATTATCCACCGCCTCCTCTCCCCCTCCTCTCTGGCTCTCCCCTCTGTTATATATTTTTATTTATTTTTAATTTTTAAAAATTCATATCTTACAAACCGTTTATCCAAATTTCAATTGGTATATATATAAACGATCAGCGCTTCAATAATTACGCATAGGTATATATATTGCAAGGTTTTGAGAAGAAAATTTACTGTGGCGCCCTCCAAACCCGGGTAGGAAGTTTGGGGTCCACACACACACCTTGATTATAACCTGCTTATAACAATAATAAAGATAATAATAATATATGCAGTGACCCTACTTACCAACCACCACGGACCGCAACAGGTTAAAGTATGCACACAAGCCAAACACACTAATATATTACAAACCGTTCAAATCCCAACTATTTCAAACTCAAACTGAGTATTAAACATTATTACAAACTTTTACAAACTTAAATTATCCCAAAGAAGCCTACTAGCTCAGCTTTCTCAACCTGAACCCCTAGCTCTCGCGCTGGACTGGGGATCCTCGCTACCAACTGGTTCCTTTTTAACTGGAAAGAATATAAACAACATCGCACAAATGAGCTAACTAGCTCAGCAAGTCACAATGACAAAACTGAGAATAATGATCATCAGGTGAATATGATTATGATATCAAGTGAACATTGGATTATGATTTAGAATTGGATATTATACTTTTAATTTAAAAACCAAGGTTAGGCTGGTGATCAGTCACGCACTAACCTCGAGCAAGGCACACAACATTGCTCTAACTACTGGATCCAAGGCACACATTGGCCTAACTTGACCATTATATGGTCTGACCACGAATCTGGTCCACAATTTTATAAAACACAATCCAATTCTAATATAATAACAGAATATGCAATAATAAACAATAACCGAAATCATTAACAACAATAAATGTTTAACAATGAAAGGGTTTCAATCCTTGTAAGGATCAACAAGGTACTTTCAAAGCTTGAATGCTGGGTAATGAAAGAATTGGATAACAAAGGAAACAACGTTTCAGGGTTTCAAGGATTTGGTCTTTCAAAGCATAAGATATCATGGATTGAGTATATAGTAATTCAGTTCAGTGTTTGGGATTTTGTTTATATGTATTTGTGGAGTAATATCGTATACTTGAGATTTGTGTTTAGGTATACAACAATCAATGGTCTAGAAAGAATAAGGTTTACGGCTCAAGAACAATAACTGAAATCAGGATTTAGGTTTATGTACTTCAAAGCACTTGCAATATCACAGGATTATCAAGTACTACAATATCTCGAGAAAGTTCAGAACACTTGCCTGGTATTAGCTTACTACACTGTACTCGCTTCCAATCACAATCGTTTTACTCCTCAACTACCTGTTTCCCTTTTCTACGTCTTGCCTCTTCTGCTCACATATCATAAGCATCTATCAATAATTTACTCATGGAATTCTATACAACACATACTTCTATCTACCCTTCGTTTTACCCAAATCCGATTAACGGATTGAAAGTTATGCAATAATCAAGTAATCACCGAATATATAGACCGATAGTCAATTAACAAGTCACATATAGCACATAATACATCACGTAATCAATGATATATTATTTATAAAGAAGTCTCGGGTCATGAATAGGCTTTCTGGTATTTAAAATGATTTTTAAAACATTTTTCGGAATTAAAATGGGTCGTTGGATCAATTTCGGGTTAATAAACAGGGTTCGGTTGGCCAATTCTGGCTCCGAAATAATTTTAGAATAATTATCGAGCCTTGGAAATAATTTAGAATAATATTTTAAAGCTCGAAACTATTTTTCAGAATTTTTAAATCATTTCTAAATAATTAAATCTAATTAAATAATTAATTAAAATCAATTAATAATTAATTAAATCAATTAATCAATTAATTGACCAATTAATTGACCAATTAATCAATTATAAATTAACTGAAATTAATTAACTATTTATTTGTGAATTAAAAATAATTTTCAGAATTAAAATAATAATTTTTAGAATTTTCAGAAATTAAAAATGAATTTTTATAATAAAAATAAATAGGAAATATGATTTTTAAACATTTTATAAACAGGAATCCTAAATTTGCAAAGTCTGGAAACTACAGGGACCTAACTGTATCGTCCCCAAAAGTCCAGGGACCGAACTGCAATGTTACACCCCGTCGCCGGAAAACAGTCGGGTTCGCCGGAGAACACGATTCCGACCTCCTCACCTTACCACAAGCTCCAGATCACATCTACAAATTACCAGGAATACAATCATGCAATCAAAACAATCTAACAATCCCTGAGTTGGCCGGAATTTGGCCGTGAAGTTTCCCAGTTTCCGGCGAACATCGGAAAACTTCAAAACACAACTCCCTTCTCTACAGACCTCGTTGGTTCATGAAACTTATACGACTAGATTGCAAATTTCACAGAGAACACAACCCACTATAACACAACATCAATCTATCACAGAATAAGAAACCCTCAAATTTCAATTAAGAACATTCATACGGGTTATAAACCCTAATTTTGAAATTCGAAAATTAAACCCATTTTTGAGCATGTTATTGAACTCCAAATCAGACGTATGACATATGAAAATCATCAGGAAAAAAAGCTCTACAACATGCAATCATCAAATCATACAAACAATCATCCGAACAAAAATTCATATTTTTAATAAAATAAATTCGAAAATAAATAAATTTTTAGAAAAATAACCTTGATTTCTGCAGTGAAATAAAGCTCAGAATCTGATAGAATACTTCAAATCCTTCGTTTTGGTTACTCAAGCTTTGAAAACAGAGATCGGTAACGCCTTCGTTTTGCTGTTTGATTCTTAGAACAGTTTTAGGAAATTAGGGTTTTTCTCTGAAAATTATATAATTATCTGCCTGCAAATGATTTTGATACGAAATAAAATACGGTAAAAGGCTATTTATAATTACGGAAAATTAGTATCCCGTTGGATCATTCCGGATATAAAACGGTACGTTTATTTATAAAAACTGATCCAAACGGTATCGGTTTTCGGGATAATTATCCAAATCAGTACAATTTGTACTGCGGTCTTGGTCTCAGCGCCTGGTTACACGTATTACGAAGTGATAATTGTGATAGTTTAATAAAAAGCTCCCGTTTATCGAAAATACGGGTTTTATTGATTTACCGAAACGAATATTGTATCGAAAATGTTGCGCCGGGACCCGCGCAGGACAAACCGTACGCCGGATCGAAAAAGTCGAAACATGGAATATGCTCGGAATATTACAATTAGGTTAGGAAGGAGTTCTCGAAAGAGTTTCGGGTTCCAAAAACGTAACAACGGTTGACGTCGGTTGGTTCCCGTTTTTATAAAATAGATTTTAATTACCTGGAAAAAGATTTCAGAAATTTCATATGATTCTTATAAATCCATAAACCAACATAAAAATAATTAGGAAGATATGACAATTATCTATATTTTATTTTGGACATATAAAAATTAAAATACTCAATTAATATTATTTTTGAATATTCGAGTACAGATAACACTTAACAATTAGCTCACAGAATAGATACTGAATACACATAATAATTATATAATAGCAAAAATAATTACACGATATATCCCGGATATTACATTTGCGGGGCATATTTCCGTTATATTTCCGTTTTAATTTATTTTCGGGATATTAAAAAGGAGTATGACGGTGGTGATTACTCCACATGGCATCTCAGCGTGTATATGTCTATGACTATTAATTTCGGATTTTTATGGAGATATTTTCCGGACATCAAATATTCTCTTCAGGGTGATCAAAATTTATTTTGGGTAACCATTCCGAAATTCCGCCTTCGTACTTATGTATATTATAGCATGTTAGTGTTTATATATTTATTTCATAATTTTTAGAAATTGTTGAAGAAGTCACTTTTGGTCCGAGTTTTGGTTCAGGTAACCGTGTTATTCATTTCTGGAGTGTTTATACGCGTAAATATAAATTATTGTATTGATTGTTGTTGGTTGTGTCGATAGGATATCGACTAGCAGTCCGAGAAATAGAGGAGGTGCTGTCCGATTTCCAAGAAAATATTATTTTTTGTTCTGAAGATTATTATTTTTATTATTATTCGAAAATAAATCCAAATTATTTAGTTAATGAATTTTAATTGATTATTTAATTCGAGTTAATTATTTCTTATGATTTAAAAATTCCGAAAAATAGTTCGAGCTTTAAAATATTATTTTAAATTATTTTCCAGGCTCGATAATTCTTATAAATTATTTTCAGGTGTTCGAGCCCTATTATTTTGTTACAAAATGATTCGGAGACCCGTTTTAATTCCGAAAAATGTTCAAAAATTCGTATTAAATAAACCGTTCAACAGTTTAATACGAAACGAGCGCCTCTAGACTCAGAAAAATATTCCGCTTTCAATAAAATTACTTTCAAAACCCAAATTCTTTTTTTTTGAAAGGTCGCTTGATTTGCAAATTGATTCTCAGTCGCATATTGATCAAAAATTTGTATTTTTGACCCGATTTTAGTTTTAAACGTACCGAGTCGACCCTCCTGATGAACCGAGTCTTATGTGATATGAATTATGTGATATATGAATTATGTGCTTATGTGCTATGTGAATTATGTGCATATGTGGATCAAGAGTCCTGTATTTGTCTGTTATATTTATATGTGGGCTATCGTATGGATAGACGATAGGCTTTTGACGAGTAGTTCGTCGAGTGGTTATCGATTAGACAATTAAAGTTCTATATTTTAATTATAGATGCGGATCATTCGAGTTGATCAAGACAAGATGTTGGATAAAGAGTGAGATGGAATGGAATTGGATAACTGGCTTCTAGCAATCGCAGGAGCAGCATATCAGTCAAGTGTTGAAAAGAAGGACGGTGATGTTTTAAGACAGAATGTCAGAATAGATGCGTCTTTACGAGTGTGACTAACTGCTAAAACCCAAAGGCAAGTATCCCTATCATCACTTATTGTTCAAGTGATATTTATTTTAAATCTTATCATGTAAGTATTGCTCTCCCTATTCACTTCATAATAGATAAATGTTTTACATATCGCTGAATTAAATGTTTCTGTTTGTGCAAATATTCTTCTGCTGTTCTATGTTCAGAATAGCTAAGTGATTTTACTTATCAAATTATCAGATTTATAAATATTTTGGGTTTTGAAAAGATGATTTTGTTGCGGGTATTCCTGCCCAAGTGAATGGGGGAATAAAATTATTTAGGATGTCGAAGGATTCGGCTCCTTTTTCAATAAAAGGGTTTCTAAGATTGGAATGGTTACTGGTTACTGGTTATTAGTTACAGCGTAGGTGATCGAGATATCGGTCCAACTGTAATATCTTTCAAGGCTAGTTATGCCTTTTCTGGCATCCTATAGGTACCGCATGTCTTCGGGATACAGGTAGTACCTATATTTACGGTATGGCTGCGGGATACCGGTGTTGTTTCGCGACTGATTATCGGGAACAACATGAAATATAATTGGTTCCAATCTAAATTGATATCTAAATTTCTTTATTGTTTTGATAATCATAGAATAAATGATTTACCAACTGTTTCTGTTTTGGAATAATGGGGAAATGCAGTTTTGATTCAGATTCTGATTTATGCTGATACTTACGTTGTTGTTAGATATCAAAGGTGGTATTAGTATAAATGATTGATGTTGACTTCAGTTTGGGTGTTGTGAGAATCAAAGTTCGTAGTGATATCTAATTTGATATGACAACAAAATAAGTATTAATTTCAAGAGTTCGGTTTTGAGTAAAGTTTATGATTCATTCCATGATCATTGTTTCATGTTATTGTGGTTTACGATATTTCCGTAAACACTATTTTACGAGTTTTATTCTCGTCAAGATTCAAAGTATTGCTGAAGCATTTCGCTCAAAAATATCAAATTGGTCATTAAAGTAACGCTTTGCAACTTTGAAAGGTGGAGTTAAGGTACTGGCTAGTCGAGGTTCATCAGTACAAAAAGTATATATAAGTTGACAGAATCTAGCAAAGTAGACAACATTCCTATCCTCTGTCATCCTATCCCCAATAAAACCTATTACTGCAGTTGCAAAATCAAAATGAGTTTGGTTAATGATGGCATACCCGATGTGCTGACTCATTATAGGGATGGCATCAAAATTTGAACACTTGTTCCCAAAAGCTTTAGTGATGCAGTCGAAGAAGAAGCTCTATTCCCTCCTGATATGAGCCCGTTTCAACTGCCCAAGCTTGGCCAAACTCTGCTCATACCCCAAACTGGCCATTAACTCCTGAAGAGCTGATTCCTCTGGAGTTGAAAAAGTACATCCTTCTGGTAGATGTAGAGCCTTGCGTATTGTACCAGGAGTGACTACATATGGAGAATCACCCACTTCGAAAACAATACTAGGAGTACCATTTTGACCACCATTATCAAAGTTTCCAGTCCTCCAAAATGTCAGAACTTGTTGGCTTGAGAAGACTGAAGGTTGGGTCAATGCATACCCGATTTCACTGTGTGCAAGAAGATCTTGCACAAAATGCAATTCAGACGGAGCTTCAGCATTATCAAGAATTGCAGCATAGTTGTTTGGAACAAATTTAGCTCCATCAATGATTAAATCCTTAGGTACCATGAAAATACTCGAGATTTATAAGTGCCTGTTAGGTGTTTGATAGAATGTCTATATGAAAAACCAACGTTAGAAGAAGAAAGAGAGTAAAAGCAAATAGAGAGAAAAAAATATAAAAGTGAATAAAAGATTAGAAAATCCTCTCTCTGTCTTACTTATACTTTTTTTTAAAAAAAATGTAACCGTTGGACACCTGTCAGACATGCAGTAATAACGAATAGTTAATGGGCACGGGAAAACAGTAATCATTACTTACCCACTTGCAGTTTTTCAAGGAAAAACCGTTCCACTTACCCAGTTATTCCATTAATCAAGGTAAATCAGTTTTAATTCAGAATTGAAACTGTTCCCACTTATTCAATTTTTTTTTTACTGCAACACCAATATTCTGAAAAAAAATTCGAGTGAAAATGACCAAAATAAATCAGATGAGCAAGTACTGATAAAGTAAAATCAGAACTTAATTTAAAACAAAATTTATATGGTCAACAGAATATGAATATTTAGCAGGATTTATCAATGCATTACAAAATATCTCAGAGACAAGATCTTGAAAAAAAAACAAATTTCATTAATATATCAAGAGAATACATTCATGAAATTTAAATTACATCAGAACTTTGACAAGATTGCCCTAAGCTGCTAAACCTAACGTCAACAGCCTTTGTCCTAGCTCAAGAAGCAGGGCAAGGCTAATGATGAAGAAAAATAGGAAGAAGAAAATAAATCACTTCTTCTTCCTACTCTCGACGAACAGAATAGCGAGTCGTATGATTCGCTCTTGCTGGCGGAGAGCTTCCAGCCTTTTCTCCTCTAATCACTCCAGATGGTGATGGTAGTCCATGTAGAAGAACAGGAGGTGGATGAGTACCTCCTGGAGAACTGAGTCCCATATCTCATCAGGAATGGCAGTGACGTGCCATTCCTGCTGCTAATCGGCACAGCTCAACTCCATGTTGAATGTTTCATAGTTCAAAAATATATTGTAATTGACCATGGTGTTTTTGATATAAAGATTATGAAGGTGAGTTTGTGATAAAAGATTTGATGGGAAGGCTGATGTGAAGTGGTTGTTTATATAGGCAAGAGAATGTCAGGAGACGCAAAGAAATTTAATGCTGACAGGTAGAATTAAATCTACCTCGTCTCCCCAGACTTGGAAAAAGAAAAACAGTCATTGGAAAGGTAAAACATGGTTTAATGCGCACAAGTAGCAAGTAAAAATTGACTGTACATGTACGAGTATCACTATTCCTAAATATAGTGACTGTTAATCTTCCACTTCAACATATTCTGGTTTAAACTGAGACTGTTTGCAAATTTTATCCACAAATAAGTCAAGTAAAGAATCAGAATTTAATATCAGAACTTAGACTTATATCAGAACTTAACAGTCATCAGAACATAATTTCTTAACTTGATAAATGAATGACTATCTTAGTAAGTCCTCACACAGGTTCTGATATAGGTTCTTCAGAACTTAATCATCAGAACGTGCAATCAGAACTTGTCCTCAGAATTTGTGCAAGTGACACAATAACTGTTCATCCTAAAATAACATAGATCACCACAGTAATTTTCATCATTCATATGGAGTGTTTAGTGTGTGCATTAAGCTAAATATCAGACAAAGAGTAAAGTCTGATTCACTTCAGTACATCTTAGGAAATAAGGCATAACTAAAACTTTACTAAAAACCTGTCATTATTCTGAAACCTACTATTGAATGAAGTTCATGCTAGAGTCCACCTCAACTATTTTGTGCTAATTTTGTGCATCTTTTTAAATTCCATTTTACTAGTGGCTTCTCAGTGTAAGTGAGTCACTGACTGCTTATCAGAATTTAATGCTATTATTAGAGTATTTCTCCAGTAATCATAGAGTGTGAAAAGTCACCAAGAAAATATTTATTGCTTTTCTGATGCATATTTACTTAATACCAGCAATGCACTTGGGTCGTCCCTTCACATTTTTACTCTAGATCTCAAAGGAGTACCTGATTTTAATCCTTGTTTCTTTTTCTATTTCTTTTAATAAGTGAGGTTTATCAGCACTTAGTACATTCAACAGATTTACTAGCATCAGAACTTAACAGATGAGTAGCATTATTCTAGTTTGTGATTTAATAATAATATAGACAAAGTAAATTCAACTAAGCTCAATATCAGAATTTGCTTGTGTCAATAGATTTCCACAGAAATAATTACTTCTAACATGGGATAATTAGTATATTGAAGATTACTAGGTCAGCATCTAGCACAAGTATCCTCATAGGATTGAGTAAATATATTAACAGACATATCACAATCAGAGTTTAGAAACTTACATCAGACAACAGTCAGTATTTTAGCAAATTTTCAATTAAGCACAGAATACACAAAGAGAGTAATTTCTGTAAATACTGATCATAAAGTCTAATGCATCAGAACAAAACTAAGCAGATTTAGAGAAAGAACCTGAAACGATTCCAAGTTCATTTACCAATCTTGTAAAGGTGGCTTCACACAGTGGTTTTATGAAGATATCTGCTAGTTGTTGATCTGTTGGAACAAAGTGCAATTCCACTGTACCTTCATCCACATGTTCCCTGATGAAGTGGTACCTGATGCTGATGTGCTTTGTCATAGAGTGTTGAACTGGATTACCTGTCATAGAAATAGCACTTTGATTATCACAGTAAATAGGGATTTTGAAATATGTTAACCCATAATCCAGTAACTGATTCTTCATCCAAAGAATCTGTGCACAACAGCTTCCTGCAGCAATGTACTTCTGCTTCTGCAGTTGATGTGGAAATTGACTTTTGTTTCTTGCTAAACCAAGAAACCAATCTGCCTCCGAGAAATTGACAGCTTCCACTTGTGCTTTTCCTGTCAATATTGCAACCTGCAAAATCTGCATCTGAGTAACCTATTAGTTTAAAATATGATTCTCTGGGATACCACAATCCCAGATCAGCTGTTCCCTTAAGATACTTGAATATTCTTTTACAGCTGTTAAGTGAGGTTCTCTTGGATCTGCTTGAAATCTTGCACAAAGACAGGTAGCATACATGATATCAGGTCTACTAGCAGTTAGATAGAGTAGAAAGTCAATCATACCTCTGTAATCAGTAATATCTACTGATTTACCAGTATCCTTGTCCAGTTTTGTTACAGTGGCCATGGGAGTGGATGCACTTGAACAATCTTGCATTCCAAATTTCTTCAGCAAGTTTCTGGTGTACTTAGTTTGACAAATAAAAGTGCCTTCTTCATTCTCTTTGACTTGAAGGCCCAGAAAATAGCTAAGTTCCCCCCATCATACTCATCTGATACCTTGACTGCATCAGTTTGGCAAACTTCTTGCAAAGTCTGTCATTTGTAGAACCAAAAATGATATCATCAACATAAATCTGGACCAGAAGTAAGTCCTTTCCATGTCTGAGGTAGAATAGTGTTTTGTCTATAGTTCCTCTGTTAAATCCACTTTCCAGAAGAAACTGAGCTAAAGTCTCATACCATACTCTAGGAGCTTGCTTAAGTCCATAAAATGCTTTATCAAGCCTGTAGACATAATCTGGATATTTGGAATCTACAAAGCCTGGAGGTTGTTCAACATATACTTCTTCCTCCAATTCTCCATTGAGAAAAGCACTTTTCACATCCATTTGAAAGACAGTAAACTTTTTGTGAGCAGCATAAGCCAAAAATATCCTTATGGCTTCTAACCTAGCAACTGCTGCAAATGTTTCATCATAATCAATTCCCTCCTGTTGAGAATATCCTTTTGCAACCAGTCTTGCCTTATTCCTTGTAATTATGCCATCACTATCAGTTTTGTTTCTGAATACCCATTTTGTACCAACAACAGATCTGTTATTTGGTCTTGGGACTAGGGTCCAGACTTTGTTTCTTTCAAATTCATTTAACTCTTCCTGCATTGCTTGCACCCAATCTGCATCTTGAAGAGCTTCTTTCACTTTCTTTGGCTCAGTCTGAGAGAGAAAAGAATTGTAAAGACATTCATTTGAAGTACCTGTTCTAGTTCTGACACCTGCATCAGGATTTCCAATTATCAAATTAGGTGTATATGATTTAATCCACTTCCTGGCAGATGGAAGGTTTTCTCTAGAACTGGATGCTCCCCCATGATCCATGCTGTCTTCATTTTCATTTTCTGATGCTCCCCCCTGAAACTATGCTCTCTGAGTTGGATTCTTCAGAATTTAGATTTTCAGAACTATCAGAACTTGGCTTATCAGAACTTGACGAATCAGAACTTGGCTTACCAGAACTTGACGAATCAGAACTTGAAGAGCCAGATGTATGTTCAGATGCTTCTTGAGATGTGGTAAGATCTTAATTATGCTCCCCCTGCATAGGTGCATCTTCCTTTGGCGTAGTCATCACAGTTTCAATAACATCAGAGTTTAATCCATCAGAGTTTATAGTATCAGGACTTAGACTGTCGGGATTTTCAGTATCAGAATTTGAGTCTTCATTTGCAAATCTCAGCTGATCATGACCAATAAAATCTTCAAGTCCAGTAATCTTCTTGTCATCAAAAGAGACATTGATAGATTCCATGACCACTCTTGTTCTCAAGTTATAGACTCTGAAGGCTTTTGTGGAAAGTGGATATCCAACAAAGATTCCTTCATCAGCTTTTAGATCAAATTTAGATAGCTATACAGGATGAGTCTTAAGAACAAAACACTTGCATCTAAATACATGAAAATACTTCAGATTTGGCTTCTTTTTTTTACCATCTCATATGGTGTCTTTCCTTGCTTGTTAATTAGTGTTGCATTCTGAGTAAAACAAGCAGTCTGCACAGCTTCAGCCCAGAAATAGGTTGGAAGCTTTGCTTCTTCAAGCATTGTACGTGCAGCTTCAATGAGAGTTCTATTCTTCCTTTCAACAACTCCATTTTGCTGTGGAGTTCCAGGAGCAGAGTATTCCTGCTTAATTCCATGGTTTTTGCAGAACTCTTCCATTATCAAATTCTCGAACTCAGTGTCATTATCACTCCTTATTGTCTTCACAGAATCTTTGACCAATTTATCCAGTTGTTTGACATGATCAATCAAGATAGATGCAGTTTCACTTTTTGTGTGCAAGAAATACACCCATGTGTATCTGGTGAACTCATCCACTATGACTATAGCATATTTCTTCTTTGCAATAGACATGACATTTACTGGACCAAATAGATCAACATGTAGTAGGTGATAAGGCTCAAGAATTGATGATTCAGTCTTGCTCTTGAATGAGGATTTTCTTTGTTTAGCCTTCTGACAAGAATCACAAAGGCTATCAGGTGCAAATACTGACTTTGACAGTCCTCTCACAAGATCTTTCTTGACTAATTCATTTATATTGTTGAAATTTAAATGAGAGAGTTTCTTGTGCCAATTCCAGCTTTCTTTAATTGATGCTCTACACATCAGACAGATTGCAGAACCATCAGTACTTGTTGAAAGCTTAGCTTCAAAAATGTTACCACGCCTGTATCCTTTCAGAACAACTTTGCCTTTACATTTACTCACAACTTCACAGTATTCTTCAAAGAAATCAACATGATAACCTCTATCACAGGTTTGACTTATACTCAACAGATTGTGTTTAAGTCCTGAGACCAGAGCTACTTCTTTAATGATGACATTCCCAAGATTGATATTGCCATATCCCAAAGTTTTTCCAACATTGCCATCTCCATAAGAAATACTTGGGCCAGCTTTCTCCACAAAGTCTGATAGCAGGGCTTTATTTCCAGTCATATGTCCTGAACATCCACTGTCCAGAACTAGGATGTTTTTCCTGTTGCCCTGCAATCACAAAGACCACTAATGATTAGTTTAAGGACCCAGACTTGCTTGGATCCTTTGGCCTTATCAAGTTTATTAACATTTGCAGCGGATTTAGCATCAGAGTTTATGTTAACAGTTTTCTTATCAGAATTTACACTATCAGACTTTGAATCAGAATTTATACTAGAAGGAACAATGGAAACTTTCTTGAAATGAGGTTTTATTTGATAATAATTATAGTACAAACTATGATATTCCTTACAAGTATAAATGGAATGCCATAAACTACCACAATGAAAACAAGGATTTTGTGGCTTATATCTAACAGACTGACTCTTAACTCCTGACTTTGAAGGTAAGGAGTTTATGTTCTTATTCTTCCTATAAAAAGAGGCCAGATGGTTAGAACTTCTACAGTTATGACACATTTTCCTAGGAGCTTTAGGAACAGGCTTATTATCATTACTTTTATTCACACCTTCCTTTCCATTCCTATTTTTCCTAGGTGATTTTACCTTGTTTGTGTTCTTAACATCTTTCAGCTTATGCTTAAGCTGCTTCTTAGTCATTAAACCTATGTTTACTTCAGCTGTCTTTTCCTGTTTAAGTTTGTCAGAAGTTAAACCCTCTTTAACTTCTGATTTCTCATTATCAGACTTTACAGTTACAAACTTAACAGGTTTTAACTTTGGCTTTTGCTTAACAACAAGCTTAATTTCTACAGTTCCTTTATCATTCTTATCCTCTCCATAACCTAAACCCTCTTTCCAATTTTCACTACTTAGCAAATTTTGAGTTAATCTGCCAGAGTTAGTCCAAGTCCTGATAATCTCTCTTTCCTTTTCTAACTCATTTTTTAGAGATTCATTCATTTTTAGCACTTCATCCCTAACATAAAAAGCATCATCTCTATCCTTCTGAGTTTGATGGAACATAACTAACTCTTTTTCTAAGAAATCATTTCTTTTCTTAAAAGCAAGATTTTCAGAAGTTAATCTTTCACATGTTAAAGTTTGATCTCTATAACTAACAAACATGGTTTTAAGATATCTTCTCAACTCATTAATATCATCAGTATGAAAAGCATAAGTAGTCTGAGGTACCTTTGATTCAGCAGCTTCAGAACTGCTTTCAGCACTTGCTTTATCAACATTTGCCATCAAAACATAATTCTCCTCACTTTCAGAGTCTGAGGTGTCTATCCAGCTTTTCTTCTTTGTGACAAGAGCCTTGCCTTTATCACCCTTCACTTTCTTGCAATCAGGAGATATGTGGCCTTTCTCACCACAGTTATAGCATTTGACATTGGTATAATCTCCTCTATCAGACTTTCCTCCTCTGCCCTCAGATCTTCTGAAATTCTTCTTATCAGAACTTGTGCCTTTCCTGGAAAACTTCTTTCCCTTCCTGAACTTCCTGTATGCAATCTTTGTGATCCCTTTCACCATAAGAGCACACAGCTTCATCATCTCCTCATCAGCATCAGTCTCAGGCAAGCTTTCAGAATCTGAGTCATCATCACTTTCAGAACTTGATGACTCAGTATCAGACTTTGTGAAAAGAGCTTTACCCTTGTCTTTCCTTGAGGTAGCTGCCTTGGGGGATTCTTCTTCAGCCTTAAGAGCAATTGTCCTTGACTTTCCTCCTTTCCTCTTGCTTATTTGTTCCATCTCAAGTTCATGAGTATTGAGCATTCCATAAATTTCATCAAGAGTTGTTTCATAAAGATTGTAGTTGTCTCTTATTGTTGTTGCCTTCAAATCCCAGCATTTAGGAAGAGCCAACATGAATTTAAGGTTTGAGACTTCAAGATCATACTCCTTATTAACCAGTGACAAATCATTCAAGAGTTTGACAAATCTATCATATAAATCAGTCAATGACTCATTAGCCTTTGAGTCAAAGTGTTCATACTCTTGAGTGAGATAGTCTTCCTGTTCTTTTTAATTGTATCAGTTCCCTGACACCTTGTTTCCAGAGCATCCCATATCTCCTTTGCAGTCTTGCAGTTAATTACCCTGTTTGACATTACATTATCAATGGCACTATGCAGTAAGTGTCGTACCTTAGCATCCTTAGCAATTGATGTGATATCTTCAGCAGTATAATCACTCTTCTCCTTTGGTACAGTCTTTGCTGCTTCACCTGCAACTGCAACAGCGAGCTTGGTTGGTTTGTGAGGTCCTTCCTTGATTCTATCAAGATATTCTGGATCTGTGGCTTCCAGAAACATGGTCATCATCACCTTCCATATGGCATATTCAGATGGTCTCAGTATGGGAACTCTGATAGTCTCATACCGACTTTGAATTTGTGTCTTTGGAGGTTCTTCAGTTTTGGTAGGCTTAGTTGGAGTTTCTGTGTCAGACATGATTGTGTTTGGATCTTAAACTGTTTGTGCGTTAATAGATAGGCTCCGATACCACTTGTTAGGTCATACACACACTGTAGAGGGGGTGAATACAGTGTAAAGTACAATCAAATCGAACTTTAATAACTCAAGTAACAGAAAACAAACTTTATTGAAATAATAAACTCCGTTACAGTATGGAACTGTTACCTCTCAGTGATGAACAAATATCACGAGAGCTGCTAGGGTTACAATGAATAATCTTCTCGAATATGATAACACTTTTAGTGTAAACCCTATGTCTGTGTTTATATACTACACAGTTATAAGATAATCGCTAATTGATATGGAATATACATCTGCTTCCTAAAATATATCAATCAGATATCTTTTCTTCCAAGTATTCTATTCTTCATAGAATTCCTTCTTCATGCATATCTCTTCTTATGTTTATCTCGATCTTCTTTCCTTTAATCAGCTGTTATCCTTATCTGAACGTCCTTCAGTACTTAAGTTCTGATATCCATCTTCTGATAATTATCTTCTAATAATATAAGTACTGATATCCTTAAGTCCTGACTTCCAGTAAGTACTGATTTATCCTGTTTAAGTAAGATCTAAAAACTAAACATAAATCATATTAGCCATGACATTATCAAATATATCTAACACCCTTCCAGTGTAGAAAGAGAATGTTCAATGCTGATCCACTTATGTTAGTTCAGGAATCTCTGGCCAGAGTGAATGAAATTAGAAAGGAGTTTCTAATTTACATTAAATAGAACTAAGCATAGTAAATGGGAAAGCATGTGATTAAATAAGATAGGCTTGACACAAGTTCCATGCCTTGTATTTAATCATGACATTGCAGGGTAGAAGGAATTAATTGTACGATAACTACTCACTGAATAGGTTCTTGGTATTCTGAGCAGTGAATTCGTATTATCCGGATAGTCGCGATATGCTGAGAAGTATCCCTCACGATGTAGAATAAATATGATTAATTAATTAATCATATTTAATGAATTAGAGAATTTATATAAATAATGATAAAATAGTTTTATTATTATTTATTTCTACTACCGGCTTAATATTGAACCTACAGGGTCACACCATAAAAGAGAATGATTTAATGGTGGAGGAATTAATTAATAATGACTGATAATTATTTATTTATGAAATAAATAATTAATTGGCAAATTTAATAATTGATTAAATGAGATTTAATTGATTATAAATTAATTAAGAAAAGGTTCTTAATATTATTAATTAAGAATTTAATTTTTGGAAATTAAATCAAGAGAGAGAATTATTTCTAAAGAGTTTAGAAAAATGATTAATAATTAAAAGGTGTTTTAATTATTAGTGAGAATAATAAAGGGTTAATAATAATATTTTATGGGAAAATTTTCAGCTGAAAATTTTGCCTATAAATATACTATTATAAACCCTATTTTTGCCTCAACCAAAAAGATTTATAAAACCCTAATTCTCTCAACCTTATAACTTTTATAATTAATACAGGTGATGATCTCGTACCGACCTCTATCTGGTCTTTAAGGTACCTATGGCATAATTCCAGCCTTAAATTGGACTAGCCCCGCTAGTCTCTAATATGACTGGACTAGTCACACTAGTCTCTTACGTCTCAATTCAATCCATTAGAAATTCATTTGGAAAACCTTGTATTAGAAAAGAAAGATTTTACTAAGTTCATATTATCATTACCAAGAATATGAAATCATTCGGACTCTTTTGAGTCGAAAATCATTCTTAAGTTCAATTTCAAGAATTCAAAGGAATTGAATGAATCAAAAGTAATCAAGATCAATACTATGATCGAGATAAAATGATAATCAAGTACGTAAGATAGGGATTCAGAACAGTTCTAGAAATCTCTAAAGAATAAGATATACAAAATAAGGATATAGGTTAATCAAAACAATACGCAAGGGGGTTCATAAAGGTTCTTATAAGGTTCACGAGAATTCAAGGTATCCAAAGGGATCAATAGGTAATTATGATATGAATCAACAGGGTTATTATAAGGGTTTGGACAATAAGCATATCAAATCATTACAAGAGCATTACCTGGGTGTTTCAAAGAATCAATAACATGTATGGTACAATAATTAACAACATGGTTCAAGAATCAATAACGGTTATCACAAGTGGTAATAAAGAATCAATACTCTATCATGGTATCATCATTATCCTTTCAATAAATAACTTATACAAGTAGGCAGAGTTACTTGCCTGAATTCGCTTTCCAGATTTACGAGAGTTTAACTACTGCCACCTAGAACACCTTTCCCTTTCCTAGCCTGAATGCCTTCACGCTCCGAATCTACAATTCAAAAAGAAATCCCTAATTAGCAAGTTATTCGATACTCGACGTTTCTCGGAACATTTAACGATTACCCCTTATCGTAATACCCTAAGAGTATATATACTCAATCTTATTCACATAGCACGCTTATAAAATATACTCGTATACTTCAAATCAAATAGTCATCGAATCACATATTCCGATACAACCATAACACATAGCATATAATCTTTATACCTGAACTCTATACTTGAGTTATAATAGCAATTGTACAATCCTATATCAAAAAGACTTAACCCTTTCTTTTAATCACATAAGTCGAACCAAAACCAATCAAATAAACTAAATAATTCTTTATATCCTTACATGCATTCACTTAGTGAAACCCTAGAATCAGATCAACCATTTTATAACCATAATTCATTCGGCTCTAGCACAAAACACAATCCAAGAATTTAGGCAATGACATGCAAGTACCAAAAATCACTTTTAAACCTAAGTTCAATCCAATGCTCATCCTTTTATATCATTTTTAACTTAAATCTTTACATGCAAAACTATAACTTAACATGCATTTGATACTTCATCCAAAACCAAATCAAAATCATCTCTACAATTCATTTAAACACATAATTTGGAA
The DNA here is from genome assembly GCF_009905375.1 of Apium graveolens. Taxonomy (NCBI): domain Eukaryota; kingdom Viridiplantae; phylum Streptophyta; class Magnoliopsida; order Apiales; family Apiaceae; genus Apium; species Apium graveolens. Next base: position 247,110,112 of record NC_133653.1, on the reverse strand, counting down.
CCTACAAGATTGATAATTCACCTTAGCACACAATTCAACTTATTTTCTTAAAATTCAACCTATAACCTTCGAATTTTTACCAAAATCATCACATACAACCATCAACTAATCTAATTTCTCAATATTTTCTAAAACAATCATCCACAACCATTTTAATCAACAAAAATCAATTTAATAACTTTTGAAATCAAAAAACCCATTCGGTTTTAAGTAAAACACCACATGCAAACACCAAAAATTTAGTTTAAGGATATTAGAGCTCAATTGTAACATCATCACTCACCACCGGTTCACCGGAGTTCATCACCGGTGGCGGTGGCTTCACGGTGGTGCCCCCGCTCGAGGGTTTCTAACCCTAAACCACAAATTTCTACATCAAAGATACACATGCAAACACATATCATCATTCCAAATCACTTGAAAATCAAAACCCTTTTGTCTTCATCAAAACCGAACCAAAACTACCAAAATCCAACTTTGGATTTTTCAAACACTTTGGAGATAGCAACATGCATCTATATATCTGAATAGAGGAAGTAAAATCTCACATAATCATGGTCTTCCAATCGAAAAATGATGAAGAACAAAGGAGAGATTGAAGAGAGAGAGTACCGAGAGTGAGAGAGAGAAAAGACACGAGAGAGAGAGAGAGAGAGAGAGAAATGAGAGAATGAAAGAAAATATAGAGTTCGGGGTGAGGAAAAGAAAGAAAGGGGGTGGGGTGTGATTTATATACTACCAAGGAAGGGTAGTTTAGTAATTGGGTAATAACATTTCTGAATTCTCTTTTATTCCTTTCCAAAAATGAATTTAATTAATGAATATCTCTCTCGGAAAAGATGAAAATGAAACGAGTAATAATTTTAGAACATAGATCTCAAATTAGCTTTTCAGTCATATTTTTAAAATAATTTTTGAACGTACGGTTCATTTTCCATAAATTTTACAAGATTGCGCTCAAAATAGAATTATAACCTGATAAAATCATTGTAAAATACACCGATAACCAAATAAATCCATCTATCATTTTTATAAAGTCTCTAAGATTATCTTTGAGATGATAAAACAAATTTCACGTCTCGACCATACTCAAATAATTTTATAAAAATGAATAAAGGTTCAATACGCCTCAATTAAATTAAATCAATTCCATAAAATCATTTAAAATCATCTAGATCACGTAATCATGCATATAGACAGGAAAATAAATTTATTCACACATCACAACTCATATTCAATCATAAAATTTCCCTTTTATTATTATTTCCCTTTTTCGCGTAAAGGGTCGCGTCTTGTCTGACGGCCCGACGTTGAGCGTTTTCAAACACGCTTCACAATCAATCCTTTATACCAATTGACACCACTACTACATTATAATATTCTTTTAAACTTTTACAATAAACACAATAACACATAATTCACATAATCACACTTTATTCATATAATTTATAATTACAACACAAAATATTTTTTATTTACTTAATCACGTCGCGAATTTCTCAGTCGCTATAATATATATATATATAGGGTCTTACTCCATTGAGAACTTTTTTTGGTGAGATATGAGATCTAATCTCAATCACACAAATTTAAATTTATTTTTAATTTAGACCAGTCATTTTCAATCTCATCATCATCTCCAACCATCACATCTTCCATCATCTTCTTTCTACTTACCATCCATCACCTCCTCCAATCACCGACAACCACCATTTCTGGCCACCACCAATTCCGACGACTTCCAGAAAATCACCCCTGTCAAACATAAAATCACCACCGTCAAAATATAAAATCACCACTGGAAACATAAAAATCACCACATCCGGCCACCAGCAAACAAAAAATCACCACCGGAACAAAAAAATCACCACAACTGATCACTGCCTCTACCCAACAGATCCATCCACCAACTCCGTTCATCAACTACAATCATCAATACTATAAAAAAATCACCAAATTTATTACAAAACACTACAATTAAATTATAATCACCACATCACCACCACCATTTATACCACCACCATCATCTACATACACCCCAAATTATTGAAGGATCATTAACTAAAAACCAATATCACTACAAATTATACATTATTCTATGATCTATTACCTAAATCAAGAATCACAATAATATAATCATACTAGATTCGACGTTGGCAACTAAGTGTATCGTCGACCGGGCGGCGGAGGTTGACGATGTTTGGGCGACGGAGGTTGGGCGGGTGCGTAGAGATAGAGGTGGGGGATGATGAATATGGGCTAGGGAGTTGTGCGTGTATGGTTATATATATGATATATATATATATATATATATATATATATATATATATATATATAAAGAGAGAGAGAGAGAGAGAGAGAGAGAGAGAGAGAGAGAGAGAGAGAGAGGGAGGGAGGGAGGCGAAGAGAGATGAGTGAGAGGAGGGAGAAGAGATAGGACAGGAGAGAGAAGGTAGAGAAGAGTTGAACGAAGGGACTGTTGGATGGGTGTGGGTGAGGAATTAAAATAATATTTAAAATAGTAACTGGATGGATAAGATTTAATTTAAATGTAAAAAATTTGTGGTTGAGATTATATATCAAATCCCACTTTAAGATTGATTCTCATTTGAATAATTCCATATATATATATATATATATATAAGTGAAATTTGCATTTGTGAAAAAACGTAGTGAAACTTATATTATTTTATAGATGGAACTATATTATAAACTTTCTAATGAGTAATGAAATTAATTTTTACATATATATATTTTAATTTATTTAATACAAAAGACACATAATGACAAATATTATCTTTTTAATTTTGATAAAATGTGATTCATTGATATTAAAAATTAATAGCTAAGATAATAATTTTATATCTAAAGCATGGTTAATTTGTAACTTAATTAATGTTTTTAAACATTTTCCTATGTTGAATGATTAAATTGTAAGTTTTTGAGTTTGATCAACTACTTGAAAGTTTGAATTTGTTGAATGATCATTTTAATATTTAATCTTTAAATTATAACTTATATCACTTTTATGTGTCAGAGGTTTGGAACTGATAAAATAATATTTAACACGCTTTAGTCAATCTTAAATTTGACTAAACGGACGCACATATTATTTGATTAAGTGACTAAATTGTAAGATCTAAGCGATTAAAGAGTAAATTGCAGTCAGATAGCTAAACCATTAATATTTTTACAGGGTGATGACCAATGTTTCAAAATCAGCAAATAAATGGTTGGATTTATAATTTTTAAGCACTTAAATGACTTCCGTAGCTCTTGCCTATACGGAGTTAAGCAGATAGGGTTATTTTTTGTCTTTCTAGTTTTCTAACGGTTATATCATCATTAAACCTTCAGTTTAGACCAGGTTATATATACATACATATGTATATACATAATTCATATGTAACATTGTTTCTTTTTCAGATCTACACAAAATTAAAAAGAAATGGAGATGGAGTCTAAGAGATGCTTTTGTGGCTTGAGTGGTGTGGAGAGGACTTCGTGGACCGTGAAGAATCCTGGTAGAAAATTTATGGGTTGTGCTCATGCAAGTAACGACTGCAACTACTTTCTAAAGGTCAATGAAGATTATCAGCATCGAAGCATAAATGTAATTGGTGCGATGCGAATGAGGATTAAGACAGATGAAGAACAACACTTGCTTAATTTATAACGAACGGAGGATATTAAGGAGGAGATGTGAAACCTAAAGAGAGAGGCAAAGAAATAGAAATGTTATTTTATAGTAGTATTGATTTTCTTTGTTGTGTTCATTGTAACTGGTGATGGACATGGTTCAGCTGATTAATTTACATATTTACTATGTTTTTTTATGTGTAATGGAAGTTATCATTTATGAGTAATGCTGATCACATTTAGATATTTAAGCAATGAATAAGTACAAGAATTGTGCTTCAAAATAACTTCCCCAAAGCATCATAAGATAAGCATCAGAAAACATTCCCAAAATGGTACATAATTTGTCGAAAATATCAAAAGGCTGGCCAATAATGACAGAGATAACATGTCTAAAAGGTCTCATAATACAATCATAACATGTCCAAAAGGCTAGATAATATGTTCAAAACATGACATAAGTATTTAATAATCAAAGAAACAGTCTTCAAATCATATTCACTAATGGTTAGGGTTGGTTTTCCTGCCTTTGATAATTATTTCTCTAGCTGTAAACTTTGCACCTATGTTGCTTGGTCTTGCACTAGTTACAACCTCTTTTGGATCATTTGCCTTTTTTGAATTATCTACCTTTTTTGTATCGTCTGCCTTTTTTGTTTCAGGTGTCTTCTTTGGGGCATTACACATATTCTTGAAATATGACCAGTTTGGCTGTAGTTTTTGCACTTCACAATTATCTTCTTGGGTTGCAAAGTAATATCTTCAGCAACAGTCTTTTTGGCCTCGTCACTTTTCTGTAGAATAAAATAAACATTACATAAATATGAGACAATAAAAACTTGAATAAATATAAGAGTATCTGGGTTTGTATATATTTGACCTTGGATGGGCATGCCCTTGAGTTGTGTTTGCTAGCCTTACAGTAAGTGCAATGACCTATTATATCCACCATAGACATTTTTGATGAATCTATTTTATTTGCAGGAATGTCATTGTGTCTTGCTTTTTTCTTCTTGGCCCTACCAGTTTGAGCTTTAATAAGTGATGGAAGAAGCCTTGTATATTCAGTCTGCTCACAAAACTCAGGACCCATAATAGGATCCAATGTACAACTACGCAACTGAAAAAAGCCCAATCAGAGTGATGATTACTAATGTCAAAAAAATAAGTTCAATCACAAGACATGAAAATGTTAATAAAAGCCCAATGAATTACCTTCATATAACATTCTTTCTTGTAGCAAGCATTAACATGGATCTCTCATTTTTGAAATTAATGCAGGCAATAGCATGATAACAGGGTATTCATGTAAGGTCCCACTTTCTACATGTGCATGATTTTTTAAATAAATCTACTACCAATTCATAGCCTCCATCACTACATGTAACTGAACATGTTGTCACACCACACCATATTACTACACAACCCCCGGAAATATGAATAGCTCTATGCACAAGACAAGTAATTATACTCATTTTGACTAAGGCATATGTAATATTTTAGTAATTAAGTACTAGGACATATGACTTACTTATCTGACTTTTTTTGTGTTCTAGGGCATATGATTATGTCTTTGACACCATTTTATTCCTTTTTACCTAGATCCTCTTTATCAAATCCTTATGAATCTCCCTTCACATAGTGATGATAGGCGGATCACTGAATTTCCTAATGCTACTATTGAATACCTCGCAATGATTGTCGACAAAGGTGTCACTGCAGGTAAATGTCCTAAATGATGACCTAAATCACTGATGTCTTGGCTTTGCTATAAGCCAATCATGACAATTCTTTGAAATATATGAAACATAAGATTTGTACAATATGTTGATAATAATAAATATTGATAATAAATATCCAAGTGACAAAGTTCTATAGTTTAAATGTTTGTACATTTTCCATCTGTTTCATATGTTTATCCATTTTCTAATTTGTTGCTGCCCTAGCTGCATTTCAAAGTAATTGTCTTGATGTAATTCCCTTGTACTCTTTATGCATGTTTTGGTACATGGGTGATATAATATATTTTTGCATATATTTTAGATGATTTTATTCCCATATTAATTATATTTTACATTGATTTTGATATTTATTTAATAGATTTTAATGTTTTATTGTAGGAAATAAAGAATCCTTGACTTGGAAGGATTTGGAGCGAAAAGACCTATTTTGGAGTAAAAATAGAAGAAAATTCGTATTATTTGGCTATACGGGCTGCAAATATTGTTTGAGCCATATCTAGAGATCCAGAAATCCGTTTTTGATGATCTTATAGTCCACGCGAAGCTTGCGAGATTTTCCCTAATTCAGAGATAGACCCAAAAGCAAAGTCCAACTGGAAGAGCCCGAAAACTGGGGAGCAAAAACAGCTGCGAATTTTATATTAAATTCCTACTCCATTATGGAATTCTTTTTGGATTATTATTAGAACATTAAAAATACTTTTAATATTAGAAATAGGATCAGATATTATTTTTGGAGGATACTTTTAGTTTTATGATGAGTTTTTATCATTAGTTATAGGGAGATATACGGACGGAGATTCACATAGCTAGGGTTTTATTTTCTTCATCTCTTCTATTGTATGCACTTGGATTAACCTTGGATTCATTGTTTTTCATTTATACAAAGTTTAAGGTATTTCTATCTCTTCTTATTTATTAGCATATATCTTTTATGGCTTTCTTCTTTAATCTTGTTGCTTTCATTGTTAATATGAGTGAGTAGTCTTATTCTAGGGCTTAAGGAAAGCCATGTTTGCACCATGACAACTCTTTGATTTATTAGTAGTTTAATGGGTAAGGAGTGATTCTAATTGATATGCTTTATTGTTTAATCTATGTAATTGGCCAATATCATGGATTAATTGTATGCAAATAGGGGTAATAGATCGAGAGATTTTACTCGCCAGAGGCACATATACGATTAGCAGAATTGAGGATTAGTGCGAGAGCATAATTGGATTTTTGAAGGTGTTAATGCTTGAGAGAGATTAACTATTACTTTAATTACTCGACCCAATAAATTGTTATATTTCTGTGAATGTTTTGGTGTAAGCATGGTGAACCTATATTGCCCTAGACTTTAGTTGTTTGATTTTAACCATATAAAATTTGCATTATTTAGTTAGCTAAAATTTCACAACACTCGATTTAATCCAGAAATAATTTGTAGTAGTTGAATTAAAGTCCTTGAAACAGTCTCCTTGTGGATACAACCCGTACTTGCCTATACCTGCTAACAACAGACACCGTGCACTTGCGGTATTACAATTTTACAGATAAAGTTTTTGGCGCCGCTGCCGGAGAGATGCCTAGTTTCTATAGATTTTATTTTGATTATTTTAGATTGTTTCCTTTGTCTCATTAGAGGTTCACTTCCAGTTGAGGCATATTTCACTGCCTTTTCTTGTTTTAGTTGTTGATGCCCAGGTCCATAAAAGAAGCAGAAGTAACTCCTCTTAGTCCGGATTTTGGGATTACTTGTCAGCAATACATAAATCGAGTAAGAAAAGAAAGGCAGCAAAATCTCGGTGATTCAAAGATCATAATGGCAGAACTTTCTATTAAATCTTTGAAGAACTATTCACAGCCCTCTCTGAGTGGTGTGCCTACTGGTCTTACTATGCCAACTATTGAAGCAACAAATTTTGAGATCAAACAGGCGTTGCTTACTATGATCCAACATAATTAGTTTGCTGGTCTTCCATCTGAAGACTCTACACTTCATCTGCAAAGGTTTCAACAACTCTGTTCTACCATCAAACATCGGGGTGTCACTGCAGACCAGCTTAAAGTCATGTTGTTCGGGTTTTCTCTTCGTGATAAAGCTCAAAATGGTTGAATGATATCAATGTGACTGAGTGGAATGCAATTGCTCAAGCTTTCTTAACTGAGTTTTTCCCTCCAAACAGAACTGATGATTTGATTGACAAGATGACGGGTTTCAAACAAGAGTATGGAGAGTCTTTTAAAGATGCTTGGGAGAGATTCAAAGATCTTCAACGTGCATGCCCTCATCATGGTCTTGAGAAGTGGTTTCTGATAAAATGCTTCTACAATGGTCTTGATCCTAAAACCAAAGGTACGGTTGATAATGTTGCAGGTGGTGTATTTCTAGATAAAGGAGTCGATGATGCATATACTTTTCTTGCAAATTTGGCTACTCATCACTTCAATAACCCGAGAGCACCTAAAAAGGGGGGTAAACTTGAAGTGGAGGTTTATTCTCTTTTATCATCTCAGCTCGCTGCATTAAATCAGGAGGTTCATTCATTGAAGAATTCGCAGGCATCTACTGTTCCTTCTATGAGTATTAATGGATTATCATCCATGGCTCCCATGGATAATCTTGTTTGTGAAGTATGTGGAATCCAAGGCCACATAAGTAACAAGTGCTCATACAATTTTCAAAATTCATAAAATTTTCAGATGGAGCAAACAAATATTTTTCAGCAGAGGCAGCAGTATAATCTATACTCCAACACTTATAATCCTGGTTGGAGAGACCATCCGAATTTCTCATATAGGAACAACAATGCTCAAAATCTTCCTATGCCTAATCAGCGACACCAGTATCAGTTATCTTATCAGAGCTCTCAATAACAACAGTATAGGCCTTCTCAGGGACCTATGAATCCTCCTGGATTTCAGAAGCCTCCTCAAAATTACGCTCCTCAAGCTAGTCAAGCTGCACATCCTGATCAGACAAATGAGATGCTGAAATTACTGATGCAAGAGATTAAAGATATGAAAGTCCATAACAAGATGATGAAAACTCAGATTGCAAAATTGGCTAGTTCTTCAACTGCAAGGCAACCTGGCTCTTTACCATCACAACCAACAAATCCAAAAGAGAATGTGAATGCTATTTCTCTTAGGAGTGGTCTTACATTTGATGGTCCTTCAATGCCTAATACTGATGTGACTGATGATAAAGAGAAGGACACCAGCAAAGACGACAATATGGATGATGTTGACCAGACAAACAAGGGTGGAACTAAAGGAAGCAAGAAAGCCGAGAACGAGAAGATTATAAATACTCCTCCACCATTTGTGCCTAAGTTTCCGTTCCCCAGCAGGATGAATAGAACAAAGGTAGATCTACAGTTTGGTAAGTTCATGACACTTGTCAAGCCTCTTAAGGTAATAGTTCCTTTCACCGATTTAATTTCTCAAGTTCCATCATATGCAAAGTTTCTAAAGGATATTTTGACAAAGAAATGATCTTTTGGTGAGGTGGAGACGGTAGCTTTTACTGAAGAGTGTAGTGCTGTTTTACAAAATAAGTCTCCACCTAAACTTAAAGATCCCAGAAGTTTTTCAATCCCTTGTCATTTAGGTGCATTATTTATTGACAAAGCTGAAAGAGATGTGTCCTAAGTCCAATCATGTATGATGATTTAGGAATAACTTTTATGTAATCTGTTTTGATTTCATTGATATTAGTAAATGACTTGTTTTGGTTTTATTGCGGGCTTTATCTATTTAAGTGTTTAAATAAGATATACTATACTTTAGAGTAAAGCTTTTTATGGATTATGATGAGATCATAATAATGAGACCTAAAAGATGATAACTCTAAAATTAAATATTTCCTGGTCGTAGGATTACTAACTGGTAATTATTAATCCGTAAAGATCGGTACATACTATGCTTGCTTCATTATGAAGAATGTCTGTTCTCATAGACATTTGTGTAGTGACACTATAGCTAGTATGTAGGTGCTTATTATAGAATAAGTTCACTGAACATGACTCACACAACTGAACAACTGATGGAGTTCACTCACGTGTCAGCAGTTGTTCACATAGTGATAGTTGTACAAGTATCCTTAGACTTGAGGTCATCATAGTCATCTTGTGTACACTGAACTATGCTTTGGTTTAGTTTTTAGTCTCCAGGGACAGTTATAAGGGCTCTACTGGGTATAGGAATTTGTACACGAAGATAGTGTATGATCAATAAAGGATCTACCCCTTCCAGTGAAGAAAGAGAATGTTCAATGCTGATCTACTTATGCTAGTTCAGGAATCTCTGGCCAGAGTGAATGAAATTAGAAAGGAGTTTCTAATTTACATTAAATAGAACTAAGCATAGTGAATGGGAAAGCAAATGATTAAATAAGATAGGCTTGACACAAGTTTCATGCCTTGTATTTAATCGTGACATTGCAGGGTAGAAGGAATTGTTTGTACGGTAACTACTCACTTAATAGGTTCTTGGTATTCTAAGCAGTGAATTCGTATTATCCGGATAGTCGCGATATGCTGAGAAGTATCCCTCACGATGTAGAATAAATATGATTAATTTATTAATTAATCATATTTAATGAATTAGAAAATTTATATAAATAATGATAAAATAGTTTTATTATTATTTATTTCTACTACCGGCTTAATATTGAACCTACAAGGTCACACCATAAAAGAGAATGATTTAATGGTGGAGGAATTAATTAATAATGGCTGGTAATTATTTATTTATGAAATAAATAATTAATTAGCAGATTTAATAATTGATTAAATGAGATTTAATTAATTCTTAATATTATTAATTAAGAATTTAATTTTAGAAATTAAATCAAGTGAGATAATTATTTTTCTAAAGTGTTTAGAAAAGGGATTAATGATTAAAAGGTGTTTTAATTATTAGTTAATTGGTTAATAAGAATAATCAATTAAAGGGTTAATAATAATAATATTTTATGGAAAATTTTCAGCTGAAAATTTTGCCTATAAATATACTATTATAAACCCTATTTGCCTCAACCCAAATAATCAACCCTAATTCTAAAGTAAAACAAGAGGGAGACAACTAATTCTCTCAACCTCTTCCTCCTCCATCATATTGTACTCTTGGTGGATACCGGTGGAGTGCTTCACACTTGAGGAGCAGCTGCTAGGGATTTCCGTTCATCGTTCTTGGATCGCTATTAAAGACCTCCATCTTTCCATTAATGTAAAGCTTCTTAAGGTAAACATACTGAACTACGAATTAAATATTATTTTTCGCATGGATCCTGCGGAGGGTTTCGGTTTTTTTTAAGATTTAAATTTACGTTTTCGTTGCGTTTATGTGCTAAAAACCCTTCAATGGCATCAGAGCTACTTGCGAAAAGTTTTTAATTCATTTATGTGTTTAACTGTTTTCGATATATGAGCATGTACGTGATTCGCCATGATTTGATGTTGATATAATATGCTTATATATGTATGGTTTTAAATATATGATATTCATGTGAGTTGTATAATCATAAGATGATTATGTAATCTGTATATATATTGATATATACATGATTTATGTTTGTTCTAATTATGAGAATCATATTAGATACGGATTCTGAATTGGCTGCTGCAGATTTGCTGAAATCTGGGTCTGGTGTCCGATTTACGCAAACGAATACCCTATTCCATAGGTAAACGAGCGTCTGAACAAAACTGATAGCTAAAGCTTACAATGACTCGTCTGTAAGGCGTTTGACGTCGTTTACTGCCCGTAAACAGTGTTTCTTGTTTTTCTGATTTGATTCTAATTTTTGTCATATTTTCTTTTTATGATTAGATCATGGATAATATGATATGTTAAGATCATATTATGTGTTTTAACATACTTTTATGTGTTGTATGAGCATGGTGGATGGTTATGGCCTTTCGACCTTAGTGTAATGGATTTGGTTTTGGTTTTAAATACGACTTGCATGTCATCAATCTTTGTAATCATAAATCTCGAATGTAACTCGAGTTATTCTTGTAAGTTCATTAGATTAGTTTTACTTTCAATCATGTAATGTAATTGAAGACTCAAGAAGGCTATCCAATGGAGGTGATACAAAGAAGAAGACGAGGCATACAAGAAGTCTAAATAAAGAAGAAGACTTATGTAATAAATAGTTATATTTATTTCCATCACCATATTAGATTGACCTTGATCTTTATCATGAGCTTGATAAAGATCACATAGGATGGGGCCATAACCAAACACATTTGCTTTATTGCACTTTACATTTACTTGTTTATTTAATTTTATATATGAGATATATGCCTATATTTACCATGCGATGATAGATTTAGGTGAACTTAAATCAATATAAGGCGTGCTCTAGAAAATCTAGAATAAGAATCTTTTCTTGCCTTAACAATAATATTATGAATACTATCATGAGATTCTTGTGTTTATGAAATACGTAATTAAATATGAATTTTCAATATTGAGAGAAAGGATGATTCTGTCAAAAACAGATTTCTATCTGTAAGAAAGGGGTATTAAGTGACGCCACTTGACAATGCTCCCCCCGATCTGGGAATCATCTGATTATCGATTATTGATTTGAAATATTTAATTTAAAAGGAAGAATCTCTTTATAATCTGATTATGATTGTAACATAATATAATACCTCTAAAATTAAATAATATCAAGTAGTAATTGGCCAATGACACAACAGGCTTGTGTCGGTCATAGCCTTCCAACATGGTAGAAAATGGTTCTTATTTTTAAATCATTGTCGTTTCATGCTACAGCCGAGGGCTTTGATTTCGAAATAAGAAATACTTGTCTATTACATAGAGATGTGTACATTGAATTAGAATCTAAAGGTCGTTACGTGCTACAGCCGTGGGCCGTTGGAGACTGATTCAATTGTACGAAATGTTGGGTTAGACTTGACTTAGAATATTGAGTTTGTCGTGCTACAGCCGTGGCTCAATTATTCAAGAGGCTAAAGTTTTATTAGGGAATAACATAAGATGTAATTGACAAGAGTTGTCTGCCTATTGAACATCACATGACGTTTCGTGCTACAGCCGAGGTTGTGTGATGGAATGTAGGATCCCTATTCCCACTAGCATTATGAATGCTTAATTTTCACTTAGGGGTTGTATAGATTAGATAAACTAGTGGGAGCCCCTTATGAATAAAGACCCGATTCATATAGTGTTTTTGAAATGAAATTGAATATTTGCTAAGTGTTGTTATGTGTTCATCATTTACAGATTTACTATATTCGTTATGTCTTCTACACTATCACTCCGGAGTATACTAGATGCTCATAAGTTGACTAGTCCTAATTTTGCTGACTGGCTTCGAAACTTGAGAATTGTTCTCAGGGTTGAGAAGCTGGAATATGTGCTTGACTCACCTAAGCCTACTGAACCTGCTAGCGATGCACATAATGATGAACATGTTGTGTATCGTAAGTGGATAGATGATGCAAATATTGCTCAATGCATCATGCTAGCTTCCATGAACATTGAGCTACAGAAGCAACATGAGCATATGGATGCTCACACTATCCTTATGCATCTACAAGAGTTGTATGATGTGGCAGGGAGGACATCTCGATATGAGATATCGAAGGAACTGTTCGGTTGTAGGATGTCTGAGGGATCATCTGTGAATGACCATGTACTTAAGATGATCAATTTGATTGAACGTCTTGGACAACTTGGTTTTGCCATGGATGGGGAGCTGAGCCAAGACTTGGTCTTGCAATCACTTCCGAGTTTGTTCTCGCAGTTTGTTGTGAACTTTCACATGAATAAGCTGGATGTCAGCCTGCCTGAACTCCACAACATGTTGAAGACTGCGGAATCGAATTTTCCCCCTAAGAAGAGTTCTGTTCTTCTAATTAGTAAAGGTTCCAATCCTAAGAAAAGGAAGAAGAACCGTTCCAAGAAGAAGAAAGTAGGTGAGAAAAAGCCGGTTCCACCAAAAGCTGAAGACCCCAAGAGCAAAGGTGTTTTCACTGTAACAAGGTGGGACACTGGAAGAGGAACTGCAAGGTTTACCTTGCAGAATTGAAGAAGAAGAAGAAGGGTAGTGAGACTACCGCTTCTGATTCAGATATGTTCATGATCGAAGTTAATATGTCACTAAGTCAAATTTCTACTTGGGTATTAGATACCGCCTGTGGTTCTCATATTTGCAATTCGTTGCAGAGACTAAGGATAAGTATGACTCTTAAAGAAGAGGAGGTGATTCTACCGATGGGAAATGGAGCAAGAGTTGCTGCTGAAGCTGTAGGATCATTTCATTTACATATGCCTACGGGCAAGACTATTGTTCTAAAAAATTGTTATTTTGTTCCCTCGATTGTGAGGAATATTATTTCTATTCCATGTTAGACTTGGCTTGATTTTCGTTTGTTATTCAGAATAATAAATGTTCAATTCTTAGAGATAACGTTCTTTATGGAAGTGGTATTTTAAACAATGGTATGTATGTATGTGACGTAGAGCATAATTTACTACAAATTGAACATACTAATAAAAGAAAAAGGGATGATGAAAATCTCACTTTCTTGTGGCACTGCGGACTTGGTCATATTAGTGAAAATAGACTGCGGATATTGCATAAGGAAGGGTTACTTGACCCCTTTGATTTTGAATCATATCCTACATGCGAGTCTTGTCTATTGGGTAAAATGACCAAATCTCCATTTAGTGGACATGGAGAGAGGGCTGCAGATTTGCTAGGATTGGTACACATAGATGTATGTGGACCAATGTCTACGCAAGTCATGGGTGGATTTTCATATTTCATTGCTTTCATAGATGATCGATCTAGATTCAGATATGTGTATTTGATGAAACACAAGTCTGAAGCCTTTGAAAAGTTCAAAGAATATAAGTATGAAGTGGAGAAACAAACCAAACATAGTATTATAACTCTTCGATCAGATCGAGGTGGTGAATACTTGAATGGAGAGTTTCTAGCTTATCTCAAAGAAAATGGTATAGTCTCCCAGTGGACTCCTCCATATACTCCACAGTTGAATGGGGTATCTGAAAGGAGAAATTAAACTTTGTTAGACATGATTCGGTCCATGATGAGCTATGCGAATCTTCCAGTATTCCTGTGGGGTTATGCATTGGAAACCTCAGCATATTTACTGAATAAGGTGCCTTCCAAATCTGTTCCTCAAACTCCGTATGAGATATGGAAAGAAAAGAAACCGAGTCTTAAACACGTTAAGATTTGGGGATGTCCAACTTATGTCAAGAAAGTTGACCCAGATAAGCTGGAATCTTGATCTGTAAAATGTAATTTTGTGGGATGTCCTAAAGAGACTTTAGGGTATTACTTTTACACCGATCATCGGGTGTTTGTCTCCAGACATGCTACCTTCTTGGAAAAGCAGTTTATCCTTGAAGGAAACAGTGGGAGCAAAATTGAACTTGATGAAGTTCAAGAAGCACAAACTACTACGGATCAAGTGGAAACACCTGTTCAGACTGAACAACCTTCTGTGGAACAGCCCATTCGTAGGTCAGGGAGAGTGTCTCGCAAACCCGAGAGGTATTATGGCCTTGTCATTGAGAATGACAATGAGTTGTCAATCATTGATGATGACGACCCTGTGACCTATAATGAGCCTATGAGTAGTGTTGACTCAGAAAAATGGCATAGTGCCATGAAATCCGAAATGGAATCTATTTATACCAACCAAGTATGGACTCTGGTTGAGGCGCCTGAAGGTGTTAAACCTATTGGGTGCAAGTAGGTATACAAAAGAAAGATTGGAGCAGATGGGCAGGTGGAGACCTATAAGTCCAGGCTCGTGGAAAAAGGATTCCGACAAAGGCAAGGGATTGACCTTGATGAAACTTTTTTGCCTGTAGCCCTGTTAAAATCAATTCGGATTTTGCTTGAGATTGTTGCTTACTACGACTATGAGATCTGGCAAATGGACGTGAAAACAGCCTTCCTCAATGGGAAACTTGAAGAGGAAGTGTATATGACACAGCTAGAGGGTTTTCTTTCCAAGGGAAATGAACACCTAGTGTGTAAGCTGCTGCGAACCACATATGGTTTAAAGCAAGCTTATCATAGAGGGAACATCCGTTTGGATGAGACAATCAAAGAGTTTGGTTTTATCAAAAACATAGATGAACCATGTGTCTACAAAAAGGTTAGTGGGAGCGCGGTAACATTTCTTGTATTGTATTGAAAGAGGAGACATCAAGAGAGTTGACACACATAACAACATAGCAGACCCACTCACAAAGCCACTTTCTCAAAGTCACTTTGATCGTCATAAAGACAAGATGGGTATTAGATACCAGAGTGATTGGCTTTAGTATAAGTGGGAGATTGAAAGAGATGTGTCCTAAGTCCAATCATGTATGATGATTTAGGAATAACTTTTATGTAATCTGTTTTGATTTCATTGATTTTAATAAAAGACTTGTTTTGGTTTTATTGCGGGCTTTATCTATTTAAGTGTTTAAATAAGATATACCATAGTTTAGAGTAAAGCTTTTTATGGATTATGATGAGATCATAATAATGAGACCTAAAAGATGATAACTCTAAACTTAAATATTTCCTGGTCGTAGGATTACTAATTGGTAATTAGTAATCCGCAAAGATCGGTACCTACTATGCTTGCTTCATTATAAAGGATGTCTGTTCTCATAGACATTTGTGTAGTGACACTATAGCTAGTATGTAGGTGCTTATTATAGAATAAGTTCACTGAACATGACTCACACAACTAAACAACTGATGAAGTTCACTCACGTGCCAGCAGTTGTTCACATAGTGATAGTTGTACAAGTATCCTTAGACTTGAGGTCATCATAGTCATCTTGTGTACACTGAACTATGCTTTGGTTTAGTTCTTAGTCTCCAGGGATAATTATAAGGGCTCTACTGGGTATAGGAATTTGTACAGGAAGATAGTGTATGATCAATAAAGGATCTACCCCTTCCAGTGAAGGAAGAGAATGTTCAATGCTGATCCACTTATGCTAGTTCAGGAATCTCTGGCCAGAGTGAATGAAATTAGAAAGGAGTTTCTAATTTACATTAAATAGAACTAAGCATAGTGAATGGGAAAACAAATGATTAAATAAGATAGGCTTGACACAAATTCCATGCCTTGTATTTAATCGTGACATTGCAGGGTAGAAGGAATTGATTGTACGGTAACTACTGAATAGGTTCTTGGTATTCTAAGCAGTGAATTCGTATTATCCGGATAGTCGCGATATGCTGAGAAGTATCCCTCACGATGTAGAATAAATATGATTAATTTATTAATTAATCATATTTAATGAATTAGAGAATTTATATAAATAATGATAAAATAGTTTTATTATTATTTATTTCTACTACCGGCTTAATATTGAACCTACAGGGTCACACCATAAAAGAGAATGATTTAATTGTGGAGGAATTAATTAATAATGGCTGGTAATTATTTATTTGTGAAATAAATAATTAATTAGCAGATTTAATAATTGATTAAATGAGATTTAATTAATTCTTAATATTATTAATTAAGAATTTAATTTTGGAAATTAAATCAAGTGAGAGAATTATTTTTCTAAAGTGTTTAGAAAAGGGATTAATGATTAAAAGGTATTTTAATTATTAGTTAATTGGTTAATAAGAATAATCAATTAAAGGGTTAATAATAATAATATTTTATGAAAAAAATTTAGCTGGAAAATTTGCCTATAAATATACTATTATAAACCCTATTTGCCTCAACCCAAATAATTAACCCTAATTCTAAAGTAGAACAAGAGGGAGGCAACTAATTCTCTCAACCTCTTCCTCCTCCATCACATTGTACTCTTGGTGGATACCGGTGCAGTGCTTCACACTTGAGGAGCAGCTGCTAGGGATTTCCGTTCCTGCGGAGGGTTTCGGTTATTTTAAGATTTAAATTTACGTTTTCGTTGCATTTATGTGCTAAAAACCCTTCAAAAGCTTTATGTGACTTAGGCGCCAGCGTCTCTGTCATGCCTCTCTCTATTTTTCAAAAATTAAACATGGGCGAGCTGAAATGTACACAAATGACATTGCAAATGGCGGACCGTTCTATAAAATATCCTTTGGGTATTTTAGAGGATGTACCTATCAGGGTTGGAAAATTCTATATTCCTGTGGATTTTGTAGTGTTGGACATGGAAGAGGATAACCAAATCCCCATTATTTTGGGTAGGCCATTCCTCTGTACAGCAGGTGTTGTTATTGATGTTAAAAGTGGGACTTTAACTTTGAGTGTCGGTGATGATAAAATTACTTTTACTCTAACCTCTGCTCTTAAGTCCCCTTTGCTTGAGAATACTTGTTGCATGATTGATATTATTGATGAAATTGTTCATGATGAGCTATCACAAATTTTACTAAATGATTGCTTGGAAGCAGTGTTGATGCTTGAAGCTTCAGAAGGAGAAGGACATGCTGAAGTTGACTCATTTGTTCTTGAGTTGGATGGTAAGGCTGATCCAAGCCAAACTTGTGAGGTAACAAACACTATTACTTCTTGTGATAAAACTCATGTGAAGAAATTAGAGTTAAAACCTTTGCCATCCAATCTTAAGTATGTGTATCTTGATGATAATGAGTCTTGTCCTGTGATTGTTATCTCTAATCTTGATGATAGTCAAATCTCTATGCTTTTTACTGTGTTGTGTATGCATCGAAAAGCGATTGGGTATAGTATTGATGATCTTAAAGGGATTAGCCCAGACTTTTGCATACATAGAATTCACCTAGATGAGGATCATAAGCCTTGTATACAGGGATAACACCGCTTGAACCCTAACATGCAAGAGGTTGTTAAAAAGGAAATCTTAAAACTACTTGATGCGAGCATCATTTACCCAATTTCTGACTCAAAATGGGTAAGCCCGATTCAAGTAGTTCCTAAAAAGGAGGAACCACAGTGGTTAGGAACGATAAAGATGAATTAATTCCCACTAGAGTTGTCACTGATTGGCGGATGTGTATTAATTATCGTAGATTAAACACTGCCACTAAAAAAGATCACTACCCTCTTCCATATCGTAGATTATCGTAGTTGTCATTGATCAAATGCTTGAGAGACTTGCTAAACATAAATTCTTTTGCTATTTGGATGGGTATTCAGGGTTCTTTCATATCCCTATACACCCTGATGACCAGGAGAAGACTACATTCACATGTCCATATGGTACCTTTGCATATCGAAGAGTGTCGTTTGGATTGTGTAATGCTCCTGCTACTTTTCAGCGTTGCATGACATCCTTATTTTCTGATTTCATTGAGTCTATTATGGAAGTATTCATGGATGATTTCAGTGTTTATGGTTCTGATTTTGATGTGTGTTTGCATAGTCTCTCTAAAGTGCTTAGACGTTGTGAAGAAGTTAACTTGGTTTTCAATTGGGAAAAGTGCCACTTCATGGTCAATAAAGGAGTGGTACTGAAGGGTTTTTAGCACATAAATGCAGCGAAAACGTAAATTTAATCTTAAAAAAAACCAAAACCCTCTGCAGGATCCATGCAAAAAATAATATTTAATTCGTAGTTCAGTATGTTTACCTTAAGAAGCTTTACGTTAATGGAAAGATGGAGGTCTTTAATGGCGATCCAAAAATGATGAACGGAGATCCTTAGCAGCTGCTCCTCAAGTGTGAAGCACTCCACCGGTATCCACCAAGAAAATGATGTAATGAAGGAGGAGGAGATGGAGAGAATTAGGGTTTTGTAAATCTTTTTGATTGAGACAAAAATAGGGTTTATAATAGTATATTTATAGGCAAAATTTTCAGCTGAAAATTTTCCCATAAAATATTATTATTATTAACCCTTTATTATTCTCACTAATAATTAAAACACCTTTTAATTATTAATCATTTTTCTAAACTCTTTAGAAATAATTCTCTCACTTGATTTAATTTCCAAAAATTAAATTCTTAATTAATAATATTAAGAACCTTTTCTTAATTAATTTATAATCAATTAAATCTCATTTAATCAATTATTAAATTTGCCAATTAATTATTTATTTCATAAATAAATAATTATTAGCCATTATTAATTAAATCATTCTCTTTTATGGTGTGACCCTGTAGGTTCAATATTAAGCCGGTAGTAGAAATAAATAATAATAAAACTATTTTATCATTATTTATATAAATTCTCTAATTCATTAAATATAATTAATTAATTAATCATATTTATTCTACATCGTGAGGGATACTTCTCAGCATATCGCGACTATCCGGATAATACGAATTCACTGCTTAGAATACCAAGAACCTATTCGGTGAGTAGTTATCGTACAATTAATTCCTTCTACCCTGCAATGTCATGATTAAATACAAGACATGGAACTTGTGTCAAACCTATCTTATTTAATCATTTGCTTTCCCATTCACTATGCTTAGTTCTATTTAATGTAAATTAGAAACTCCTTTCTAATTTCATTCACTCTGGCCAGAGATTCTTGAACTAGCATAAGTGGATTAGCATTGAACATTCTCTTCCTTCACTGGAAGGGGTAGATCCTTTATTGATCATACACTATCTTCGTGTACAAATTCTTATACCCAGTAGAGCCCTTATAACTGTCCCTGGAGACTAAGAACTAAACCAAAGCATAGTTCAGTGTACACAGGATGACTATGATGACCTCAAGTCTAAGGATACTTGTACAACTATCACTATGTGAATAACTGCTGACACGTGAGTGAACTCCATTAGTTGTTCAGCTTTGTGAGTCATGTTCAGTGAACTTATTCTATAATAAGCACCTACATAATAGCTATAGTGTCACCACACAAATGTCTATGAGAACAGACATCATTCATAATGAAGCAAGCATAATATGTACCGATCTTTGCGGATTACTAATTACCAGTTAGTAATCCTATGACCAGGAAATATTTAAGTTTAGAGTTATCATCTTTTAGGTCTCATTATTATGATCTCATCATAATCCATAAAAGCTTTACTCTAAACTATGGTATATCTTATTTAAACACTTAAATAGATAAAGCCCGCAATAGAACCAAAACAAGTCTTTTATTAATATCAATGAAATCAAAACAGATTACATAAAAGTTATTCCTAAATCATCATACATGATTGGACTTAGGACACATCTCTTTCTTGTAATTGGTCATCTTATCTCTGAACGTGGCATCCAAGTTGATAAAGCAAAAATTGAGGTGATTGAGAAACTTCCTCCTCCTCTTAATGTCAAGGGAGTGAGGAGTTTCTTAGGTCATGCGGGGTTTTATCGACGTTTTATAAAAGATTTTTCAAAAATTGCAAAACCCCTCACAAAATTGTTGCTTAAGGATGCCACTTTTGAGTTTACTGATGCTTATCTAGAGTCTTTTTACAGGATAAAGAATGCTTTGATAACTGCACCAATCATACAACCCCCAGACTGGAATCTTCCTTTCGAAATCATGTGTAATGCAAGTGATTACGCTGTAGGTGCAGTTCTTGGTCAAAGAAAAGATAAGGTATTGCACACTATCTACTATGCAAGTAAAACCTTGGATGAAACTCAGGTGAACTATGCTACTACAGAGAAGGAGCTTCTAGCTGTTGTCTATGCTCTTGACAAGTTTCGAACATATCTCATTGGTTCAAAATTCATTATTCATACGGATCATTCTGCACTGAAATATCTCTTGGCAAAGAAAGAAGCAAAAGCGAGACTTATTCGATGGATTATGTTACTCCAAGAATTCAACTTGGAAATCAAGGACAAGAAAGGTGCTGAGAACGTGGTTGCAGATCATCTCTCACGACTACATTTTAAATCATATATTGCATCAGACACTCCTATTGACGACTCTTTTCCAGATGATCACTTATTTGCAGTTGCAACTAAAACCCCATGGTATGCAGATTTTGCAAACTTTTGTGTGAGTGGATCTTATCCTCCCGATTTGACATATCAACAACGAAAGAGGTTTTATCACGATGCTAAGCAATATTTTTGGGATGACCCTTTCTTGTACCGAAAGTACGCTGATGGTATCTTTCGTAAATGTGTTCCTGAGTTTGAAGTAAATGACATTCTCAAACATTATCATTCTCTAGCATATGGAGGGCACCACGGTCCTTCTAAAACCGCTGCAAAGGTGCTTCAATCCGGTTTCTTTTGTGCTTCTCTATTTAAAGATGCTCGTGATTTTTGTCTGGCGTGTGATGCATGCCAAAGAACGGGTAATATTTCAAAACGCCATGAGATGCCACAGACTGGTATTCTAGAAGTCGAGATTTTTGATGTATGGGGCATTGATTTCATGGGACCTTTCCCAAGTTCTTGTGGAATGAAATACATCTTAGTTGCAGTTGATTATGTGTCTAAGTGGGTTGAAGCAATTGGATCTGCAACCAATGATTCAAAAGTTGTCATGAAGCTCTTTAAAAATATTATCTTCCCACGTTTTGGAGTTCCAAGGACTGTGATTAGTGATGGTGGTTCTCACTTTTGGCATCGACAATTTGAAACTTTGTTAAAAAAGTATGGTGTTACTCACAAGATTGGTCTAGCTTATCATCCTCAGACATGTGGCCAAGTTGAGGTTTCAAATCGTCAAATCAAAAGCATTCAAGAGAAGGTGGTGGTCAAGTCTCGAAAAGATTGGTACTTGAAGTTAGATGATGCATTATGGGCTTATCGAACAGCTTATAAGACCCCTATTGGCACTACTCCCTACCGGTTCGACATGGTTCAGCCGATTAATTAACATATTTACTATGTTTTTTTATGTGTAATGGCAGTTATCCTTTATGCGTAATGCTGATCACATTTAGATATTTAAGCAATGAATAAGTACAAGAAATTTGCTTCGAAATAACTTCCCCAAAGCATCATAAGATAAGCATCAGAAAATATTCCCAAAATGGTACATAATTTGTCGAAAATATCAAAAGGCTGGCCAATAATGACAGAGATAACATGTTTAAAAGGTCTCATAATACAATCATAACATGTCCAAAAGGCTAGATAATATGTTCAAAACATGACATAAGTACTTAATAATCAAAGAAACAGTCTTCAAATCATATTCACTAATGGTTAGGGTTGGTTTTCCTGCCTTTGATAATTATTTCTCTAGCTGTAAACTTTGCACCTATGCTGCTTGGTCTTGCACTAGTTACAACCTATTTTGGATCATTTGTCTTTTTTAAATTATCTACCTTTTTTGTATTGTTTGCCTTTTTTGGTTCAGGTGTCTTCTTTGGGGCTTTACACATATTCTTGAAATATGACCAGTTTCGCTATAGTTTTTGCACTTCACAATTATCTTCTTGGGTTGCAAAGTAATATCTTCAGCAACAGTCTCTTTGGCCTCGTCACTTTTCTGTAGAATAATATAAACATTACATAAATATGAGACAATAAAAACTTGAATAAATATAAGAGTATCTGGGTTTGTATATATTTGACCTTGGATGGACATGCCCTTGAGTTGTGTTTGCTAGCCTTACAGTAAGTGCAATGACCTATTATATCCACCATAGACATTTTTGATGAATCTATTTTATTTGCAGGAATGTCATTGTGTCTTACTTTTTTCTTCTTGGCCCTACCAGTTTGAGCTTTAATAAGTGATGGAAGAAGCCTTGTATATTCAGTTTGCTCCCAAAACTTAGGGCCCACAATAGGATCCAATGTACAACTACACAACTGAAAAAAGCCCAATCAGAGTGATGATTACTAATGTCAAAAAAATAAGTTCATTCGCAAGACATAAAAATGTAAATAAAAGCCCAATGAATTACCTTCATATAACATTCTTTCTTGTAGCAAGCATTAACATGGATATCTCATTTTTGAAATTAATGCAGGCAGCAACATGATAACAGGGTATTCATGTAAGGTCCCACTTTCTACATGTGCACGATTTTTTAAATAAATCTACTACCAATTCATAGCCTCCATCACTACATGTAACTGAACATGTTGTCACACCACACCATGTTACTACACAACCCCCGAAAATATGAATAGCTCTGTGCACAAGACAAGTAATTATACTCATTTTGACTAAGGCATATGTAATATTTTAGTAATTAAGTACTAGGACATATGACTTACTTATCTGACTTTCTTTGTGTACTAGGGCATATAATTATGTCTTTGACACCATTTTATTCCTTTTTAACCTAGATCCTCATTATCACATCCTTATGAATCTCCCTCAACATAGTGATGATAGGCGGATCACTGAATTTCCTAATGCTACTGTTGAATACCTCGCAATGATTGTCGACAAAGGTGACACTGCAGGTAAATGTCCTAAATGATGACCTAAATCACTGATGTCTTGGCTTTGCTATAAGCCAATCATGACAATTCTTTGAAATATATGAAACATAAAATTTGTACAATAAGTTGTTAGTATTAAATATTGATAATAAATGTCCAAGTGACAAAGTTCTATGGTTTAAGTGGCCGTTTGGGAAATCTTAAAATAAGTAACTTATGACTTAAAATGAATAAGTGTTAAATAAGTGATAAGTTGATAAATACTTATAAGTTTTATAAGTGTTTGGATAAACTTACTTATAAGTCAGATTTTTTTTACTTAAATGGATTAAAATAAATAATTATTAAATACAATTATCTTAATTCATGAATTTTAAATTAAAAAATATTTTAAAATTTTATTTTAAACTCAAAATTTTTAAAAAAAAGTGAAAAAATACAAATAAGTTGGAAAAAAGTACGTCACTGCTAACATTCAACTTATTAGCTTATAAGTTATAAATTTAACTTATAAGTTGGGTCGACAAACACTCGTCGATAAGTTGTTGCGGACTTATAAGCCAATAAGTTGGCTTATTAGAATCCCCAAACATCCCCTAAATGTTTGTACATTTTCCATCTGTTTCATATGTTTATCGATTTTCCAATTTGTTGCTGCCCTAGCTGCTTTTCAAAGTAGTTGTCTTGATGTAATTCCCTTGTACTCTTTGTGCATGTTTTGGTACATGGGTATTACACAAAACCTGTGTTTTTAGCACCTGGTACCACCTGTTCCAAAGCATTTATTAACCCCTCAGAAAAAAAAAGTAAATTCATTACAATGTACACATCCATATCTGGAAAAAGATGCATTAAATGAAAAGAGTATGAGGGCAAATGTGATACCTTTTGTCTGTCACTGATGAATATCCACTGCACATCACTTATAACTTGTATGTCTGGACATTAAAGTTCTAAAAACTGCTTCATGATTTTATGGTTTCAACCTCTACTAAAGCCCATACCACAGGGTACATGGCATCATTGACATCAACCCCTACAGCAGCTGCTAACCACCAACGGCCCCCTTCAGGTGACTCCCATCTAATCTAACAATGTGTTTGCAGTGAAAAATAAATATTTTTTTGAGAGGCCCTAGACATACATAAATCCTCATAAATCTGCCTGTATTTGGCCCAACATCTGGCACCTCGGTAAGGATCTTCACAATAGTCTCAGGCATTACCCTCTTCAGCTATTACCATAGTTCCAAAGTTCTTCATATTGTATCTCATGTGTATCATTAATTATGATCAATGCCTTTTTTTTTAGCTCTATAAACAACATGTCTACTTACATCACACTTAAGGTCATTAACAATCTTTTTATGGATTGCAGTCACTAGCCAGGTAGTGTTCATTCTTATCTCATTCATGTGAAACTCTGCACTCCAAGTACTGTTTATTTGCTTCTGCTTGAATGTTGGCATATAGGTATGAGTCTTGATTAATTTCCTTACTTGATGTGTTTTAGAATGCTTCACCGAGGCAGCATAAATTTTCCCTGGGCAAGGAGTTTCACATATATATTTATTTGACTTTCCTCCCATAATTTCTAATATTTGTGATGGGCCTCCTCTCCAGTATGACATGCTTTCTCACAGCCTTCCTAAAGACTCCTGAAGTACTAAAGCACAAATCTATTTCAAAAATTGGATTGGTCATATCAAAATCTCCATTGAAAATAGAATATTGGATGTTTTCTTCATCATCGGTAGAATTAACACATATTCTTTCCTCATCACTGTTACAATATACACTGGATGCATCAGTATCACAGTCATCATCTAGATTCTTAACCATGTCTTCACCATTGTTATCTGAAAGTTTGTACTCCACACCCCCATCCACATGTCTCTCAAAAAGTAGATCATCATCACTATGATTTTTATTAGACTCATCCTAGTAGAAAGATTCCACACTTGAATCATCATCTTCAAAAACCTCACTTTCACATTCATCATCATCCTCATAATCAGTAAAAAAATTTAACACCCTCTTTTCAGCTCTTATTTGTTCTTTCATTTCCATCTCATCCTGTATACTATCATGCCATTCAAAGTTAAAAATTAGAACACTCCTCTTTCTAGTATTTGTTGTTTGAGCCTGACTTTTAAAATCTTGAGTGAATTTCATATGAATTTCATCAAGTGGCTCTTCAGTGTGGTTTGGACTAGCACGAGTCTCCATATTCTCAATTTCAATATCACTCAAATGAAGGTCTTTAGTGTGGTTTGCATTAGCATCTGTCTCCATTTTCTCAGTTTCAATTTCCTTCAAATGAGTATCTTCACTTTATTTGTATTAGCATTCAATGGTTTAGCAATGACAATCTCTAATCCAATGACATTCAAGTTACGGTCTTCACTGTTATTTGTTTTTGCCTCCACATCCTCAAATTCAATATTTTTACAACTGGATGGATCTCTTCTAGACTTAATTGACTTAATGGACGGATGTCATGAGCATATATCTCAACATATTTACTAGCAGGCGGTATAATACGCATAGTTAATACTTCTTGATCATCAACCAACTCAAACATACCTCTTTCCATATATGTCTTAGGAAGCCAAAATCAAAGCACGGGTCGACCACCTTCGTTACCGCATTCTCTTAATATTGATATGATTTCTATCAAATTCATACGGTCTACATTACAATTATCAATATAGTCGACATCTTCTCTGACATATTTTTTTTTGTGTTTTCTGCAAATTAACCCCCCATGAAACAACTTAATACTAAAACAAATCAGGATTTACATATTATAGGTTAAGTGATTACAAATCCCTAAATTTGCAACTGAAACCCTGATTACAAATGAATTCATTCCCTAATTTAAAAGTTGTTTGATATCAATAAAATATAGCATATAATAAAATTAATTAAAACCTTATCATTTACGAATACACATCTACTCATATAACAAGCAAATACAACTTAACAAAGTCAACACATGTATACTCATATAGTTATATAACAAGCAAATACAACTTAAAATTTAATCCAATATATCAATACCATCTACAAATGAATAACCCATACATATATCATACACAAATAATTTTTTTAATCGATCAAGTGTAAACTAACCTGAATAGTATGAACACTCTCTGGATTTGTAAATATCCGCATAAATTTTTTTCCATACAAGCTAAACCATAGTTTACAGATTTAGGTCCATCGATTGAAGATCCCCCTTCTCCCTTTCTCTCTTTTGGCCCTCAAATTGTGTAGATGTATCATTACATGTATGTATTTTAGTTATAAAAAATGAACAGTCGGCTCGTACTGTACTTGATAGATGTCAACAAAGTGATAATACACTTTTATTCTCGATTTAATTTGTAATCACTAACGGTACTTTGATATATTAATGATTGATTAATAGAGGTCATTTAAGTGTTTAAAAATTATAAACCCAACCATTTTTTTGCTGATTTTTAAAATATTGGTCATCATCCTACAAAAAAATTAATAGTTTAGCCACCTCAGTGTAATTTACTCTCAATTAAATTAGAGCTTTTTTTTTAGTTTGATAATCCGATTAAGTTAGAGTTGGTTGAAACTTGGAGGATGAAAATGTCGAAATAAATGTTAGTTATTTCCTTTAAAAATAAAACATTTAGGGCCTGTTTGTTTACAAGAGAATGAAACAAAATGAACTGAACAACTCATTATTTCATCATTAAGATTGTTTGACAACTTTTATTTGCATATGGATGATAACAAAATGTATTAGATCAGACTAGTCACTCCAAAATATGTACTATATGTCGTTGAACTTGTGACAATAGTTTTTTACAATTTTTTTCTTTCTTTGACCAATAATTTATTAATTAATATGTTATTATATTATTATTTCTTATTATATATTTTACAATATCCTTTTTTAACAACAATGCAATTAAAATATATCAAAATTACTATTAATATTCCGCAAATGGAAGGTTTGGGTTAAAATTTTGGACAATGAAACAAATTAGAATTACGAAAAATTATAAAAAATGAAAATGAATAAAGTCTTCAAGTAGTAAGCTTGGATTATTTTGAAACATAAAAAAAATCCAATTAACTTCACATGCAAATATATTAAAAAATTATTTTTCATATAATTTGTCAATATATAATCATGTGCACCTGCTGGTTAAAAAAACTATATTTAACTGTAATAATAAATATTAAACAAGTTTTATATTGTTAAGATAATTTTACATTTTATTAAATAAACAATATTATTTATCCGTATTCAAATTTATTACTCTCGTTCAGAATTTTAAACTTTGAGAACCCTTGCTCTGCTCCATAAAGTTCTCAAAATAAAAACACTACAGCAACGGAATCGTATTGTAAATTTGAAGCCTCCGTATATATACGCACGGATAAACACACAACACGCAGCATTTAGGCCGACTCCGATCGCGAAATGGCGACACCGCGACACAGCAGAGAACCAACTCCTTCTTCTTCTTCATCCTTTTCACATCCAGGTCTCTCTCTTTATACAGATATATGATTTATTTTAGTTTTAATCATTTCGATTCCACTTCATTTCAACTACGTTTCATTGTGATGATTTTTGTTTAATCTCTCCTTTCTTTTAGTTTATTCAAATAACTTGAAACAACTTCGATCATGTGTTTATATCTTCTCTGTTGTTTGAGAGAGAGAGAGAGAGAGAGATTGAGAGAGAGTTGTAGAATTGAGATTCTAGTTCCTGCAAAATGAAAGTGTCGAATTCAGTGTTAGCCTGAAATTGTTTGAACTGAAGTATTTAGTTGAATTTTGATTCCATTTCATTTCAGTTATGTTTGATTGTGATTTTTTCTCGGTCAATTTTGATTGTAATCTTTTGTTCATATATATCTTCTCTGTTCATGTCAAAATTTGAACGCAATGAACACTGCGGATAATCAACATCACATGTTATATATGAACACTATGATAATAGTCTGAGCTAGAGATCAAAGTAGAATATATGAATATGATTCATATATTCTCAAGGGTTTTTTCTTTCCAGACAGTGGTTGACCTTGATGTTAGGTGTACTGTTTCAGGAAAACAGTTATCAGGGAGTGCTCAGATGATTAGTGATGTAATGTTCACTGTCTTAGTTTGTGAATTTTGTAGAACTCAAGCACTTAATATTCGACATGAACCTCGTAAGAGTGAGAAGTTTGTTTCCAGTACTTTATTGTTTCTTGATAATACAGAATAGCTTGCATGTCAATAATTTGAGTGTCCTGTATATTTCAGTTCCTGATTATAACAAATGTTCATGTTAATAACTGATGGAGCTCTGCTTCTTGTTTGCAGTTCTACTTAGCAAACACCGTTAAATATTTTGTGTGTGTCAGACTGTAACTGTGCTTGTGTGTTGCTTGTTACTTTCATTTTGATTTTAGTGCCTAGAAATGATAGTGTCAAATTCAGTGTTGATCTAAAATTGTCAGAACTGAATAGTGTATAGCTGAGTTTCGGAAGCAGTGCTTCCCTGATTAAATTGTCAAATTTATGAGAAAATTGTATAGATGTTTATCTTTTAGAACTTACTGGTGCCTATTAGTTGGGTGCCACAAGCCTTGTTAACAGGGAAAGTAAGTTGGTAAGGTAAAAACAATGCTTACAGTTACAGGAACCAGGGGGCCAAGTAAGGCGGTGGTTGCGAGACACAATTTTTACCATGTTTGCACAAAAAATCTGCCTATCTGGATCTGGCATCCTGTTGCTAGAACTGCTGTCAGAATCGCCTTTTTTAGAACTAAGATCATATGTTTAAGATGTTGTGGAGTAATATGGAGGAGGAATATGCTGTCCAAACAGTATTACATGCAAGTATGTGACTACGTCTACAACTATTCTATTCAATGCAAGAGGCTATATCTTATAAACTCAGTTACAGTCTAGGCAATGGAATAATTGAAAGAAATATCCTTTAGCTAGTTCGTGGAATAGAGATTTTATGGGATTTTCTTTCCAAGTGGTGGTTAAAATTGTTGTAGTGTACTGTTTCAGAAAAACGGTAATTAGAAAGTACTAGTTCTATTTTTAATGTTATTGTTCACTATCTTAATTTCCATCAGAACTAGCAGCAACGTCATTTGTGAATTCTATAGAATTGAAGTTTGAAGTAATTTGAAATTTTGTTTCTCTTAATGCCTAGATATCATCAATGTTTATCAAATTAATTAGTTCAGATGCAGTTTGTTCGAAATGGAATCAATTACATCTTGCTTTCCTATCCTTCGGTAGTTCAGGAACCTGCAATGTGAAATTTGGATCCGCTTTGAAGAGGCAATGGAAATGTAATGTACAATAATAGAAAAACTTACCATATCCTGCATCTTTTTTAAACAACATTTTAAACTTATCCTCACCTTATACTATCAACATGAAACTCCTAAAAGTGGGAAGTTTATACAAATGATCCAGAGTTTCATTGTTTCTTGATACCATACATTTGCTTATATGTTAATAATTTGAGTGAAATATATTGTTCATTTCCTTATTATAATGTCTGCTGCTATAACTGATGTAGCTTTGCTCCTTGTTTGCGGCTCTACTTGACAAAACTAGTTTTATATTTTGTTTGAGTTTTCATTGTTTGCTATTTCCCGTATACTTCATTTGTTGTAACAAAGTGTTTGTTGAAAGAGGCTAATTTCATTTTTTTTCAATGTAGGTGCTGCAGGAGTTTGTATGATGAGTAACACATGGAGAGATGAACAGCATCCATCATTCATCAATTTTATATCATCCTTCCTCAGCTCAAATTCCTTCAGATTAAACTCCGCGCCAATAGCTCCCGTAAATACTGCTCCTATGGCAGTTGAAGTTCTGGTTACCTCAATATTAAGATTCATCCTCAACTCACTTTTAGAAGTTTCTTTAATGTAGGATTTTATTTTCAATTGTGGGGGGTTGTCAGTAGCATTTATCTTTATAACTGACTGGAGGAGCAACAACATCACAGCTGTCATCAGCAGGTATATGAATGTTTGTTACTATGACTGAAACTTTTCATTGCCTGTGATACCTGGTCTTATATTTTTGACAGAGTTCAAAAACTAAAGGCACAGTTTGCAAATATCTATGTGGTGGTTGTGCTCCCAACAGAGGAGCAAAATGACTCATTCATCCGTGGATATTTTAAGTAAATCCTTAATCTTTACATATCCTATTTAGTCATAGCATTTCACTTTATTGATTATAAAAACTTTTATGTATCTGTTTGAAGAAATGGCATGGAGCTTGGCAGGCCAACATTTATTCCTGTACAAGATTTAGAAATGGGATTTGAAAAGATTGTGAAGTTAGCACATGCTCGTGGTGGTAAGCCTACCACTTATCAGAAAAAAAATTGATCTATAAGCTTGAAATTGTGTCTAAATGTTACATCTGCAGTGTGTAAGAGGCAGGATGTCATCTCTAAGCTGAAGGCTGATGTGAGTTGGTTGAATGATTTCTTTACAACTATATTTTTAAATTTTTAATAAACGCTATATGTTTTTGAAGTATGTAGTAACTTGTTTCTTAAATTTAGAGGGAGAGGTCCGTGCAAGGAATGGAGATTTTTCTTAAAGTGGTGACATCCATCCCCAGCGTTCAAAATCATGACGCAAATTCGGTATAGTGGTCTTAACCAGTAATTTTTTTTTGTGTATATCTCTTGTTTTTTGTAATTCTATCTTCTGAAACATCATAGTTCTGGCACACAGCTCTTGTTTAAAGCATAGGGACTACCACAAGTCCTTAATTGTACAAGTGGTTGGTAATGTGAGTTTCTCCTTGGAAGTCTTGTTCGAACTACACTAGAGATAGTTGTTACCCATTGGAAAATTTCCTTCCACTCACCGAAATGGTTAGCAACAAATAAATTAGTGAAGGAAAAGGGAGGAACTATACTTGTTTCAGATATTATTCTTGAATATATCGGATCCCCTTGTTGCCCTCAGTCATCCTAGATATTTAGATAGAATGAGATTTCCTGATGTTAAGCAGATCAAACTGTAAGTGTTACTAAGTAAGAAGAGATTCACATACATGCCCCTTTGTGTGTGCAAGTGTGTGTGTTTTGTACATATTTATTCACCGGAAAAGGCCAATCAGCTAGTAGTTTATATTCTTATATATATTTTCCGGTCTTGAACTTGATGCTCAATTACACTTTTTGCTCTTAAAATTTCATACAGACTTTAACACCTCCCCTCCCCAATTATTGCTTGTATTTTCAGCTTTATCAAGCCATTGGTTCAGTTGAAGCAATTTCTAAATCATCAAAGAAATCCATTATGGAAAATACAGATCTTTCTGCAGAGAAGGCAGAGACGATTGAACGGTTTTTCAGAGATCCAAAGTTTTATCTCAGCCCTAAAATCAGTTGAAGGATATTAGGCCTGAAGGTTGATTGCTTTTGTGAACCATTAGCCAGTCCATAAGATAAATTTTCTCTTCGCGGATACTGATACATGTAAATAGTCAGCCGGTTAATTTTTTTCTTTTAAATGCAACTTATTTTCGCATGAAAATACACGATTGATGTGTCTCGCACATATAATACACACACAAACCAAGGGTCTTTCTGAAAACAACCTCGTCATTCTTTTGAATGAGGGTAAGGCAGGGTATGTTTGGTTGGTTTGCATTTAGTGGGAAATTGCTCAAAACTATTCTCTCTCAATCTATTTTGCGTGTTATATCTAAATATATATCTGAATTAATAAAATCCTGTTAAATTGAATTTATTCATACGTATGCTACACATCTCAACCGTGCTTACATATACTGATCTGGTTCCATTGTGTAATGTGTTTTACTATATTTATCATCTTCTCAATACTTGTTCAAACATAAATTATAATTGTAATGATGAATTGACAGCCAGCAATAAACATGCGAAAATGATCCATCATACATTTGCTTTTGTTATTTAGGTTCAAGCATGATAAATGATTTAGGGGTAAGACTCATAGTAGAGGAAACATATATATCGAGAATGACAAGTGAACAGAGATCTCAACAGCGCCTGTGCGGACTTGTACGGTTGTAAGTTTCCAATCGAAATATTTAAGACTTGTGAGAGCACTAGAGTAAGAGATTTACATCATGGTACCTGGGACACATTGGAATAGGGAGTATGAGTCTGTCTAAAATGACGATTTTCAGGACTAGTGACTGAACTTTTATGCAGATAATTTTGACTAGGAGGATGGATTGAGAGGCTACCAAAACATTAAAGTAAAATCCCAAGTCACGCTCAATTTGTGAATCGTCACTTTATCTTATTATACCTATGTTATAAGATTCCAACAAGTCATTTTCAAGTAACGCTCAATTTGTGAATCGTCACTTTATCTTATACCTATGTTATAAGATTCCAACAAGTCATTTTCATGTAACGACCTATGAATCAATGGAGTTGGATGGTGTTAAACTTTGCTAGTTGGAGGAGTTTGAGGACTGAGCTACAGTCAATAACAAAAACAGAACATGATTAATAGAAAATACAATAATGCCCTGTATAACATTTGGAAAAACATTTATGACATAATTAACTTAAGCTTGAAAAAATTGGACAAACAGGAATAGGAAGAAATCAAATGAGAATTAGCAATTGTGAAGTCTATACATAGATTGTGATTGGCCACACATTTCTCAAGCATTTTGGAATGATAATTCACAAAAGTTGCATTCAAAATACTAGATATATACTCCATTCCAGGTGCTGCATGATGTTTCACATAGTTTACATCACAGGCCATGCCATCACCCAGCTGGCAACTTTGGTCAAATTACAGGTCCTGCTTCACTACAGAGAAGGCCTCATTTAGTTGTGCAACTCGACACCTTCTGTTGGAACCAAAAAAATGAAGTTTCCATCAGCCATCATGTTCTTGTGATATTGGCAAACGACGCACAGGATTCTAACAACAAAATCCAAAAACAAACACTAGACTACATACAAGAGACCTAGAAAGTTTGATAGTATTCGGCAAAATTTCTGTGTGGATCAGTAATAATATGAAGACATGGATTGCTTGAAAGCATCTACTTTGATATCAGAGATCCTTCAGGTACGTCATGGAAGAAAGAATTTAACCAAAATTACTTTATTATTTTTCCTACTTAGAAACCCCTAAATAACCAAAAACTACTCACTTTTAATGCATCCTCTAAATCGGTAAAACTCTTTTCCTACATTAGACAACAATCTATGGTTTAAGGCTGGACACTAATTTCTACAGCTGTGAATAAATGTACGTTCTAAACAACTAGGAAAACATAACTAAAGCAATTACATACCTCCTACTCCATATAAATTGTATAAACAGTTACAAAAACACGAGATTCGTCAACTATTGGAAAAAGTCAGAATTATTAATCTAAATCCTCAGCTGTTAATAAATTAAAGTGATTTACCTAGTAGCCAGACCACTGTTAGACCCCCCCCCCCCAATCACTACTAAAATATATTCGATAAACTCTACTATATATTAAAGCAAACAGATAGTAGAGTCTTACAGTAACACTAAACAATCAAGCAACAACTGATTGACCATTATTGCAGAATAGAAGCCTTCAAAGGTACAGTTTGTATCCCGAGAACAGACGAGATCGACAAGCAAGATTTTACAACTTGTGTTACGTAGCTGAGAAAGAACATGGACTACTTATCATGTGTGGAGTTTCCAGTATAGAAAAGAAATATTTACAAACAATAGTCACATACCTCAAAGCTCAAACACTTCCGATACATTGCACGGAGAGTTGGATCCCGTTCTTGTGATAAGCATATGCATTCCAACAAAGAGGTTGTAACTGAATCTGCTAAGAAGCCGCAATCAAACATTTCGTCTACTAGCTTACATGCTTTATTATACTGCTTATTCCGAAGGCATCCACGAATAATAATATTGTAAGTGTTGCTCCGAGGAAATAATCCGTTGCATTTCATCTCATGGAAGAAAGACAGTGCGTTATCAATATAACGATTCTTGCAAAGACCATCTAACAAGGTTCTATACATGGCTATATTTGTCTTATGGCCTTGATCTAGAATCTTATAAAAAAAGGTGAGTGCTTCCATAGATTTACCCACCTGACATAGCCCATGTAACAATATGTAGTGTGTTGCGACGGTGGGCCTCAAACCTTCACATGCCATATTTCTGTAAAGATCCATAGCTTTGTCGATGTTCATATTTTTGCAATATGCATTCAACAGAATGTTATATGTATAAGTACTGGGCACTATCTTCTTACTTGCAATGGTATTCAACAGACCCAATGCTCCATCCAATTGCCCATGTGAACAATATGCCTGCAGAAGAGCATTGTAGGTCTCTATATTGGGATATTGACCCCTTTCATTCATCATCTCAATCAATTCCTTTGCATCGTCCATCTTCCCAGACTTCAAACTAGCATCAACCATTATATTAAAAGTACGAGCAGTGGGATAGATGTTCATGTCATCAATCATCTGTTTAATCAACAGTTTAACCTCTTCCCATCTATTTAGGTTGCATAGGACCTGAATGATTGCATTGTAAGTGAAAACATCTGGTAAAATGCCTTTCTCAATCATTTCCGAATGGAGGTTCAAAGCATCATTAACAAGTGCACGCTTGCATAGAGAATCAATGACAAAGCTATAAGTCACCGTATTGGGTTTGCAGTTGCACTTTTCCATAAAATCGAACAACCAGAGGGCCATATTAGTATGATGTGTTTTACAAAGGACATTAATCACGGTGTTAAAAGTTACCACATTAGGTTGGACTTCTTTGAATTTAATAAGGTTCGTGAACAAAAGCTCAGCCTCGGCAGACTTATGCTGGGAAAGAAGCCCACTGAGTAAAGTGGTGTAATTTACGACACTAGGTATAAAACCACGCTTGAAGATGCCGGCAAGCAATGAAAACGCATAGTCGACTCGATCGGAGTGACAACAACAGTTGATGGCAATACTAAAGGTAACCTCATTGACAGGAATTCTCAGAGAGCACATATTGAAAAAGAGAGAGACAGCTGTAATGTAATGTTCCATTTTAACAAGAGCATTCAATAGCTGATTAAAGTGAATATCTAAAGGAAGTGGTCTCATTTCGGTCATTTTACGGAACAATAAAAGAGCATCATCAAGATTATCAAAACCAAATTTAGATTTCTCATCAAGTAATTGGTGTAATTGTGTATAAGGACTTAGAGTTGAATGGGTGAAATGAGTGTTGGATTCGTATGTCTCAACAAGTGATTGTTGTAATTTTATATGAGGACTTGGAGTGGGATTAAAATTATAAGCATGAAAATGAAGATTAGATGATGATGAACAAGATAAAAATTGAAACCTAGAACAGATAGTACCATGTCGTCGTCGTGGTAACAATAAAACTGATCTGGAGGACACACTCATGAAAGTCATTGTTCTGCCCTTTTAAATCTCTCTCTCTCTTCCCCGTCTCTCTCTCTCGGTAATCTCTGTCTCTCTCGGCTGTGCAACGGCAAGTGACAAACTAGACAAACTAGATAAATAGCACCAAGTACACACTACTTATAAATTTTTTACCCTGCACCAAGTTTGGTACATCGGTCACTAAAAACGTTTCATGTTGTATTAATATATTTATGAATATGAATCCAACATCACTCGTAATTATATTTAATCTTATGTATTATACGGAAATTAATAGTTAATCACTTAATATGGATAATATAAAAAGTCAAAATAAGATATATTTTGGAAACGGAGGGCGTATTGTTTTTCACTAAAAAAATAGGTTATTAAAATGAATATTATTATACAAGACATATTTAATACATTACTCTAGAACTCTTAAATTATTATTTTGAGAGTTTTTTTATGTTTTGGTGGAATTTTTTTTTGCGGGAAGGATTTTACCCTCTCCGCGGATAAAAAGATTTTGTTAAATCTAAACCCTTAAAATTTAGATTCGACCCTCTAAAACAGTATGTTATATAAAATTTAACCGGAACCCGATTATTAGAAAAAAGACCCTAATAAATAATGTTGTAACTTATTAGAGCAATTCCCACAAGCTCTTAATTTTTTTTATTAAATATAATATAGTTAATTGCCTCCTTAAGATCAAAATTTACTTGTCATCTCCAACAACATATTTATCTATGTCTCTTAAGTTATTTTTTATTACTAAATATATTTATAATATTTTAAAAAAGAAATGTTAAATTGCTAAGAAAGTTGAAACGGGAGGCATATATATTAATAAAAAATAGAGTAGGGAGAGGAGAGAGACTCCTAATTATGAAGAGAATGGAGGTGTTCTTAACTTTTTGAAAAAGGTTTAGAAGATTATTGGAATGTATTTTTATTGTATCATCCTCAAATTATAACTTGAGGAGTTTATTGGAGTTGCTCGAGTTTATTGGAGTTGAGAGTAACTCCAAAAGTTGTTTATCATTTTCCTCATAAAATATATTCTTATATAGCCTCTTAGTTATTTAACATCCATTTTTTTCTTTGCACTCCAACTCTAACAATCTTTTTTGTCTATTTTTTAATTAAATATGAATAAAACATGATTCAGGTTCTTGACTGTGCTTCACTGCATTCAATATATGTTAATATAAAATGAGAAGAGGAGATAAGAGATGCTCCTCACTAATGAGGAAAGATTTAGAGATCCTAACATTCTAGGGAGGTACAAGGAGTTTGTTGGAGGTGTTTTTTGTTTAATTCTCCTCAAATTTTGACTAAAAAGGATGCACGGGAGTCTCTTGGAGTTGCTCTTAGGAACTATTTTATAATATTTACACTGCATCTACTAGTACAGGGTGATGGCCAAAAATAGCTTTTTTTTAGAAAATATAACAGGAATACCGTTTTTGAAAGATATGGCCAAAAATACATTTCTAATACGTATTTCAAAAATGGGTAAGGTTATTACGCATTTGACAAATGAGTATTATTTAAAAAAAAAAAAGAAAAAAAAAGAAAGTAAAATCATGATACGCATTCCTGACATGCGTATCATGCTTTGTAAAGGCATGATACACATCTCACGAATGCGTATCCATAATTTTTTTTTTTAATTTTTTTTTTAATTTTTTTTATACAAGTTACCCATTTCTAAAATGCGTATTAGTAATACCCAATTTTAAAATGCGTATTAGGTAGGTATTTTTGGCCAAACATTTCAAAAAATGGTATTCTTGTCACAAAGTTTTAAAAAAGAGGTATTTTTGTCATTTTTTCACTAGTACAGTCTTGGTTAAAGGATATAACGATAAATCGAATTGAAATCTGTTATTGTTTATTTTCGACATAAATTTTCATCATATTTGACTAAATTAAAAAGCTTTTAAAAAAGGAAGAAATACATGCAAGTAGAGTGCGTGCGACGACGTCTTACGATGAAGGGGGTTGAAATTGAATAAAGGGGGAAATTAGGCAGATTGGATTATTTTGGCCCTAAACTCTGATACACTTGCAAACGCTTGAGAAAACACAATGTAATTCCTTAGTTTTGATAATCACAACACAGCAAGCCATCATGTTGTTATTTGCAGGATATAACAGCTTAATGCCATTGCTGTTTAAGTATCATGACAGCAAGCTATCATAAGACAGTAATCTATTTCAGCAAGCTATGATCACGATTGTCAGAATAACAGCAAGCCAAGATGCACAGTCCAGATTCAACAAGGAAGTCGAATTTCATGGAAATTTTATAGGATCTTCATATATATCAGTTGTAAGGACTTCTCTAATATAATAAACGTGCATGATATATAGAGAGCTCATTTATAAAACGTTTTTAATCATTCATATTGATTTCCTAAAGAATAGGAGTTTGTTTCTCTTTCAAATTCTTTCTCCTATCTTCTTATTAAAACGTTTTATCCTCTACTAAATAGAAGAGATATTTTCTGAACGTTGGACTTCTGTGTTTCTCTTCTATCTAACGTACACATGAACGTTGGAAAAACCATCCCAACGATCTTACACGGTAGAATTGGATTCTAGCCGTTGTAATTTGTTGAGGCTGTTTTCAAACGTTAATGTGTGGTTATATAAGTGGTTTTCTTGCAGTTTTTAAAAGAGGACGAATTTGCAACCAAGAACACATACAACTCCTGATCTTTATTGATTTCAAAATACTCTCGAGCTCTAATTATATACACGTGTTTTATCTTAGAGAGAGTCTATAGTTTGAGTTGTAAACTTTATCACTGATTTGTATTGTTCAAATTATATTGATTAGTTGCTGGATAAGTTGGCTAGGGAAACAAGGGTTTAGTGGTACTTGCTAGAGGAGTTTGTACTACGGGGTAGTATAGTACTTAGAGAGCAGGTTCTTAAACAGGGTTTCAGCAAGCCATTATCAGCAGCTGGGATAAAGGGAGATATATTGTTGTATCTTGTAGTTGTAACCTTCATTGATCAATAATATATTCTCTTACCAAGTTGGTAAGGGACCAGGACGTAGACCATAGGGGATTAGGGGTCGAACCTGGCTAAAATTCTTGTGTGTTCTATTTACTTTCCTGCACATTATTTTCTGCATTGCATTTAGTCATCTCAGCTTACTATCATTGTCAGATTATAGTTCAGTTGGTAAAATCTCAGTAAGCTATTATCGGGTAAAATCTAAAAGTAATCCTAGTTAGCCATAATCACCTATTCACCCCCCCTCTAGGTGTTATTTCAGTTGGTATCAGAGCTTTGGTATACTAATCTTTCTGTAACAGGAATAGTATTCGATCGAAATGGCTGACAAATATCCCGAAGGAACCTCAGATTACCGAGCACCTCTCTTGCTTGGTACAGAAAACTATAACTGGTGGAAAGGTCGCATGGAAGTGTATCTATCCAGGGAGCCACTAGCTTTGAGAGTTGTTCAGAAGGGTCCTTTTGAGTTTAAGGACAAAAAGGCAAAGTGAAAGACGTTGATGATCTCACAGAGGCTGAACTAATCAAATACAGCTTCAATGGAAAGGCTAGGAATTCTCTCATGAATGGGTTATGTCCTAGTGAATGTGATAAAGTCTCTTCATGCAAATCAGCTAAAGAGATATGGGATACTTTGGAATTGTATCACGAAGGATCCAAGAGTTTAAGAAAGGTGAAATTGAGTAAACTAATGAATGAGTTTGGAAATTTCAAGCTTCAAGACGGAGAAACTATTCGAGAAAGTCAAGCTAGATTCCAGATAAATCTGAATGCCTTAAAGCAGCTTGGCAAACATATCCCACAAGAGGAAATCAACATGAAGATACTTAGTGTTGTGCCATTTATCTATGAACCAAAGGTAACAGCTCTAGAATCCTCTCCAACTATAGATATTATGGATTAATTGGCTGTTTTTGCAGAATTGGAACAATTTGAAAGCAAAATCAAGGAAAGCCAATCAAGTTCTATGCAAGCTCCAGTTGCTCAAATGAAGCAATTAGCTCTTCACACTAATGATAGCTTACTGGAATCTGAAGATGAGTCAGACGAAGAACTAGCTTTAATATCCAGGAAGATCAGAAAGATGATCGAGAAGAAGAACAAGCTGAAAAGAGATAAAGGCAGATTTTCCAACAACAAGAAGCCCAACAAGGATTCTAAAGATCAGACATGCTTTGAATGTGGAAAGCCAGGCCATTATAAGCGGGACTGCTACAAATTGAAGTCAAAACAACAAACTGTCTTCAAGGATAAGAAGAAAGCTAAAGCTCTAATGACTTGGAGTGATGATGACTCGGTTTCCAGTGATGATTCAAGTGGAGACATGGTCAATCTTGCCCTAGTTGGACTTGATGATGATTCTGTTCGAGGAAATTCAGAAAGTGGATACCTAGAAAGTGATTCAGAAGAAGATCAGAGTGAGGTAAACTCTTGTAAATATAATTTATCTTCTGAAAATATTATTTTGGAACCACTAACCATGTAGGAATGTAAGAATGTATCTATGGGTGAATATTATTCTCTTAAAGCTGAAAATAGCAAGCTAAAAGAGAAGAATAATTATCTCAAGACTATGGTTCAAGATTTGATGAGCAAAGTAGATACTTGGATTGACAAGAAGGTACCTACACAAGCTGACAAAGAGGCTGAAATCAAGGATCTTCAAGCTAAAGTTAGTCATGTGGAAAACTTCAATAAAATTCTCCTCAAAAAAAACAAGACTCAATTAATGGAGATCACAGAGTTAAAGAAGGAGATTGAAGCAAGGGATGAATGTTTGGAGCTGTTCAAACTCAGAGAA
Source organism: Apium graveolens (assembly GCF_009905375.1). Classification (NCBI taxonomy): domain Eukaryota; kingdom Viridiplantae; phylum Streptophyta; class Magnoliopsida; order Apiales; family Apiaceae; genus Apium; species Apium graveolens. The sequence goes on along the minus strand of NC_133653.1, from coordinate 247,069,185 downwards.
TCAATAGATGCAACACCTTCAAATCAAGCAGAAGAACCATCTCAGCAAGCTGAAATCATAAGTCAGCAAGCTGAAAAGATTGATCTGCTCACAAAGGAAGTTGAGGATCTGAAAAAGGGCATGGGATCGTTTGTCCAAGGAGAAGAAAGTCTCAAATCTATGATGAACAACACAAATATTCCATTGGTCAGAGAAGGAATTGGAATGAATGCAAACAAGAAGGACAAAGCTCTAAGATATGAAGGAAAACATGGCATACCCTATGATTATGCTATGCCTTGGAAGATATGCAACATATGTGGAAAGAAAGGGCATCTTGAAAAGCATTGCAAAGTTCAGAATGGACAAAAAACATACCATGGAGGAAACAAACAGAAAACAACTTAATATGATCAGAATGGCAGAACAAAGACAGCTTACCATCATCAGGCTGGCAGAGTTAAATCACCTAGATTTATCCAAAAATGGATAAAGAAATCTGATTTACATGTTTTATATGTTTTATCTGCTAACCATGTCGGACCCAACAAACTTTGGGTACCAAAAGGTTGAGTTGTTTTATTTGTTTTGTAGATGTGTCTTGCCGCTCGAGTCAAATCAACTCAATGGATTTTATATAGCGGATGTACTAGACATATGAGTGGAGACAAAGCACAATTCTTGAGTCTTCAGATGAAAAAGGGTGGAAGAGTGACTATTGGTGATAGCAAAACTCTTCAAATTCTTAGAAAAGGTAAAATAGGTAATAAACACATTTCAATTGATAAAGTTCAATATGTTAAAGGCCTTAAATATAATCTGCTTAGCATAAGTCAGTTATATGATGATGGTCATACTGTTAACTTTGGTATTGATAAGTGTATTATTACTATTGGTACTAACAAAGTCCCCCTAGTTGCTAGAAGGGAAGGAAATATATATATTTTGGACTTTGAGTTGCAGAAAATAGCTTGCTGTCTTGCTGCAATAGACACTGATCCTTATGTTTGGCATAGAAGATTGGGTCATGCTCACATGGACTTACTTAACAAGCTTTCAAAGAAGAAGCTAGTCAAAGGTTTACCCAAAATCAAGTATGTCAAGACTGAGGTGTGTTCGGCATGCCAATTAGGCAAGCAAATTAGAAGTACTCACAAAGCAAAGAAAATGGTATCTACTTCTAAACCCTTAGAACTTTTACATTTAGACTTATTTGGTCCAGAAGCTTATAAAAGTATAGGAGGTAAGCAATATGGTTTTGTAATTGTTGATGATTATTCTCGTTTTACATGGGTATTATTTCTTAGAACTAAAGATGCTGCTTTTAATGAGTTTGAGAAACTAATTAAATTACTTGAGAATAAGCTCAATACAAAGCTTGTAGGAATAAGGAGTGATCGAGGTGGTGAATTCCAAAAAGACTTTGTTACTTATTATGAAGATAGAGGAATATCACATGAATTCTCGGCTTCAAGGACTCCACAACAAAATGGTGTGGTGGAACGCAAGAATAGGTCACTGCAAGAGACAGCAAGGACTTTATTGCAAGAAAGCAAGTTACCTAGAAGTTTTTGGGCAGAAGCAGTCAACACAGCATGCTATGTTCTGAATAGAGGATTGATAAGACCTATTTTGGATAAGACTCCATATGAATTGCTCAAGAAAAAGAGGCCCAACATCAGTTACTTCAGAATCTTTGGCTCAAAGTGTTTTATGCTCAAGACAATTGGTAATGATGGTAAATTTGATGCTAAATCTTATGAAGCTATTTTTCTTGGTTATTCTATGAATAGTAAAACCTATAGAGTTTATAATTTGTCTAAGAATATTGTTGAGGAATCTATAGATGTTACTTTTCAAGAACCTAACAATGATCTTCCAAGAGACGAGGAAGATGATGCAGGTGAAGCTGGACAACAGCAAGCTGAAACAGAGAAGGCTACTCCAAAACAACAAGCTGAAACAGAGACTGATTCTGGAAAACAGCAAGCTGAAATTGAAACTGCCTCAGGAAATCAGCAAGCAGAACCTTCTACTCCAGTTGATGATGCAATTGTAAAGATGGCAAAGATGACTCTTGATGGTCCTAGAGGAAATAAAGCAAAGGATAAAATGCCAATCTATGATGGTGAAGACTTAACTCCTCCATCTAAGATAAGAAATACTTCACATGAAGATATTGCAAAGCATTCATTGCCAAAAGCTACACGGACAGTGAAGAATCACCCTCCAGAACAGGTTATTGGTGATATTTCTGATGGTCTCAAGACAAGAAAAGGCACTGCAAATTTTTGTGCTTATGCTGTATTTTTAGCTCAAGAGGAACCCAAGAATGTCAAAGAAGCACTTGAAGATGAAAATTGGATCACGGCTATGCAAGAAGAACTCAATCAATTCGAACGATGTGATGTTTGGGAACTGGTCAAGCCACCAAAGGATGCTTCAATCATTGGTACAAAATGGATTTTCAAGAATAAAGTGGATGAATTTGGTACTGTTACTCGAAATAAAGCAAGGCTCGTAGCACAAGGGTACAACCAACAAGAAGGCATTGACTTTGATCAAACTTATGCTCCAGTAGCTAGATTGGAATCAATTAGGATACTTCTTGCTTATGCATGCTACAAGAAGATCAAGCTACATCAAATGGATGTCAAAAGTACTTTTCTTAATGGATTTCTGGAAGAGGAAGTTTATGTCAAGCAACCCCCTGGTTTTGAACATGAACAACATCCGGACTATGTTTACAAGCTCAAGAAGGCATTATATGGCTTAAAGCAAGCACCAAGGGCTTGGTACAAGAGGCTTAGTAAGTTTTTGATCAAAAATGGCTTCATTCGAGGTAAAATTGATCCTACTTTATTTACTAAGCAAAATGGTAATGATATTTTGATTGTCCAGATATATGTAGATGATATAATCTTTGGATCCACTAATGATTCTATGTGTGAGTGGTTTTCTAAGTGTATGAGCAGTGAATTTGACATGAGCATGATGGGTGAGCTCAATTATTTCTTGGGGCTCCAAATTAAACAATCTAAAGATGGAATTTATGTGCATCAATCAAAATATGTCAAGAATTTGCTGACCAGATTTGGTTTTGACAATGTCAAGCCGAAATCTACTCCAATGAATCAAAATAGCAAGCTGACATCGGATGAAAAAGGTAAAGATGTTGATATCAAGAAGTATAGAGGTATGATTGGTAGTCTTTTATATCTTACTGCTTCTCGGCCAGATATTATGTATAGTGTTTGTGTATGTGCTCGTTTTCAAGCTAAACCTAAGGAATCACACTTAAATGCAGTTAAAAGAATATTTTGATATTTAAGTGGGACTATTAATCTTGGGTTATTTTATCCTATTACAAGCACATTTGATCGTGTGGGGTATAGTGATGCTGACTATGCAGGTTGTCAAACTAATAGAAAGAGTACAAGTGGTGTTTGTACATATTTAGGACAAAGTCTCGTATCTTGGCAAAGTAAGAAACAAACTTCAGTTGCATTATCCACAGCAGAAGGTGAGTATTTGGTAGCTGGTAGCTGTTGCTCTCAAATTTTGTGGATGATTCAGACTCTACGAGATTTTGGAATCAAGTGTGGCAAAGTTCCAATCTATTGTGACAACACTAGCACCATCAACATATCAAAGAATCCAGTTAATCACTCAAGAACAAAGCATATTGATGTTCGTCATCATTTCTTGAGAGATAATGCTGCCAAAGGTAAGATTGAATTAGTTTTTGTACCTACTGAATATCAATTGGCAGATATCTTTACAAAACCCCTTGGCGAAGCAAGATTTTCTACCATTCGAAGGGAACTTGGCATGTGCAGTGTATAATGGCAAGCTATCTTTGGAAATTTGGTAATGTTGGCTTACTATCATTTTTCATATTAGCTTACTATGATTGGTTATTTAAATGGCAATTTTGTGTTTAATGTAATTTTTTAATTATGATATGTCATTATCTGTTTATTGTTGTTACTTGTTTGTGTGTTTTGATGCTTTATCTTATAATTCTGATCAGCCTTCAACCTAGATCTTTTTGATGCTTTAAGGGGGATAAATTTAGGAGACTTATTTTATGCTTATGTTTATTTCTGTTTGGTTATTAAGACTATCTTCTGTTGACTTATGGTTAAGAATTTCTGTTGACTAGTTGGCTTATGAGTTGGCTTTTGTTTAATCTGTGGTTTGCTACTTGGTTTATGATGCTACTTGGTTTATGTTGGCTGTTATTTAAGACTTAATTGTCTTTTAGTTTTTAAGAATTGATGTAATGATATAATGCTGCTTTGTTGGTTATTTGGATATGCATATGTGTCATTTATATTAATTGCAGTAACATGTTATAAGTTTTTGAGATATGCATAGATTTAGGGGGAGTTTTTATAATTCTCCTAAATGTGTGTAATCATCAAAAAGGGGAAGATTGTAACTCCTTAGTTTTGATGATCACAACACAGCAAGCCATCATGTTGTTATTTGAGAATATCTGCAGGATATAACAGCTTAATGCCATTGCTGTTTAAGTATCATGACAGCAAGCTATCATAAGACAGTAATCTATTTCAGCAAGCTATGATCACGATTGTCTGAATAACAGCAAGCCAAGATGCACAGTCCAGATTCAACAAGGAAGTCGAATTTCATGGAGATTTTATAGGATCTTCATATATATCAGTTGTAAGGACTTCTCTAATATAATAAACGTGCATGATATATAGAGAGCTCATTTATAAAACGTTTTTAATCATTCATATTGATTTCCTAAAGAATAGGAGTTTGTTTCTCTTTCAAATTCTTTCTCCTATCTTCTTATTAAAACGTTTTATCCTCTACTAAATAGAAGAGATATTTTCTAAACGTTGGACTTCTGTGTTTCTCTTCTATCTAACGTACACATGAACGTTGGAAAAACCATCCCAACGATCTTATACGGTAGAATTGGATTCTAGCCGTTGTAATTTGTTGAGGCTGTTTTCAAACGTTAATGTGTGGTTATATAAGTGGTTTTCTTGCAGTTTTTAAAAGAGGACGAATTTGCAAGCAAGAACACATACAACTCCTGATCTTTATTGATTTCAAAATACTCTCGAGCTCTAATTATATACACGTGTTTTATCTTAGAGAGAGTCTATAGTTTGAGTTGTAAACTTTATCACTGATTTGTATTGTTCAAATTGTATTGATTAGTTGCTGGATAAGTTGGCTAGGGAAACAAGGGTTTAGTGGTACTTGTTAGAGGAGTTTGTACTACGGGGTAGTATAGTACTTAGAGAGCAGGTTCTTAAACAGGATTTCAGCAAACCATTATCAGCAGCTGGGATAAAGGGAGATATATTGTTGTATCTTATAGTTGTAACCTTCATTGATCAATAATATATTCTCTTACCAAGTTGGTAAGGGACCAGGACGTAGACCATAGGGGATTAGGGGTCGAACCTGGCTAAAATTCTTGTGTGTTCTATTTACTTTCCTGCACATTATTTTCTGCATTGCATTTAGTCATCTCAGCTTACTATCATTGTCAGATTATAGTTCCGTTGGTAAAATCTCAGTAAGCTATTATCGGGTAAAATCTAAAAGTAATCCTAGTTAGCCATAATCACCTATTCACCCCCCTCTAGGTGTTATTTCACACAACACACCATTGAGAATATATATCATAATCGTAAAGGGAGCTTCCGTTAGGGATTATTTTGATCGAATGACGAGCTACTCTCCTGAACACACAATATTAGCGATATGGTGCATGTCACAGCGTCACGTGCATGTCAAGATTGCCATGCTATGACGTCAATTAGCCAGACATGTCTTTTCATGGTTCAGCATGCCTTTTTAATATTTTTTTATTTTTTAATAATTATTTTAATATTAGAAATATCTAGAAATAATAAATATAATTTTAAAATATTTACATATATTTTAATATCTAAAAATTTACTAATGTAAATGGGTATTATAATGGTATTTGGTTGTTACTGTCAACTAATTTTAATTTTATATTCAAGTTCACTGTATATTAGTATAACAATTATTTATTAAATTTTATTATATTTAATTAATAAATGGCATACCATTTAGGCAGCTTGTGACAAAAAGCATGTTCGGGAGTCTCGTCACAGGTACCCTAATTAGCAATGACAAACGGTGATGTTGAGGGGGCTTCATCTTCACAAAAGAAAAGATTCAAGGACAAATTGAGAAAGAAGAACCGACTCATCAAACCAGGTTGTTCTTTCTTTTATATGTTTTCATCTCTGCATCTCAGCAATTGTCACAAATAGAGATACAGAACTATGTACGGAAGAAATGAATAAGAAGATGACTCTTATTGATTAACACCTACATGTTACATATCTTGTTATAATCTGATATGAATGGAACAGTATATATAGCAAAGTACAGAGCTTTCACATTACTAACTAACTATGAGCTGTCTAACTAACTATGAGCTTTCATCTAATGGTTGACTCTGACTTGTTTCATTGATGTCCTCACTTATGTCACTTGCGTCACTTATATATCTAACACCCCCCCCCCGCAAGTTAGGAGAATGGAAGAAATTACAAACTCCTAACTTGGACAGAAGATAACTGAGATGAGTGGAAGATAGAGCCTTTGTGAACAAATCTGCAGGCTGTTCCAGAGTAGGAAGATGTGCAGTAGTAATCATGCCTTCCACCAGTTTATGACGAACCAGATGGCAATCTATTTCTATATGCTTCGTTCGCTCATGAAACACTGGACTTGAAGTTATGTAAAGAGCACTTTTGTTATCACAATACAGTGTGATTGGAGTGACTGTGGAAACATGTAATTCCTTCAACAGAGATACTAACCAAGTGATATCACAATAAGTATCGGCCATAGCATGATACTCAGCCTCAGCCGAGGATCGAGAAACAATATGTTGATTTTTACATTTCCAAGAGACTAAAGAATCTCCCAATGTAACACAAAAACCAGTAAGAGATTGACGAGAATCAGCACACGAGCCCCAGTCAGAATCACTATATGCAGTCAGATTGAACGTAGGGGAAGAAGACAAAAGAATACCTTGACCACAAGTCTGTTTAAGATACCTTACTACCTTTAAAGCAGCTTGCCAATGAGCAACTTTTGGCTTGTGCATAAACTGAGATAAAATGTGCACTGGATATGACAAATCAGGTCTTGTGATGGTAAGATAGAGTAGTCGACCAATAAGCCTTCAATAGCAGGAGACATCATGAAACAAAGGTGAGTCCATGTCCAGAGATAGCTTGTAGTTTTGTTCCATAGAAAGAAAAGTAGGCTTGGTATCAAAAAGACCAACATCCTGAAGTATGTCCATTGTATACTTGCGTTGATTCAAATAGATACCAGCCTCAGACCTGGCAACTTCTATACCCAAAAAATATTTAAGAGGGCCAAGATCTTTAATATTAAACTTTGTGGACAGAAAATCAAATACTTGTTGCATAAGATTAGTATCATTTCCCGTTAACACCATGTCATCAACATAAACTAAGAGAAGAACCTGCATGGAATTCTTTGTGTAGACAAATAGAGTGGAGTCACTATAAGTCTGAGAGAAACCAAACTGTAGAAGGGCCTGAGCTAAAATAGAAAACCATTCACGTCGGGCTTGTTTAAGACCATATAGAGACTTAAGAAGTTTGCAAACTAGATCTTGAGTGAGATATAATTGTTGAATATCAGAAGGAATGACATAACCATGTGGTATTTCCATATATACTTCTTCATGAAGATGGCCGTGAAGAAAAGCATTTGTCACATCTAGTTGTTTTAGACTCCAATTATGTTTAGCATCAAGAGTAAGAACAACTCGAAGGGTAGCCATCTTTGCCACAGGAGCAAAGGTGTCAAAGTAGTCTAGACCAGCAGTTTAAGTAAATCCTTTTGCAACTAACCGAGCCTTAAACCTATCAACCTCCCCATTGGGTAAGTATTTGACTTTATAAAGCCATTTATACCCTACAACCTTCTTATCTGGAGGTAAAGGAACAATTTACCAGGTAGCATTAGCTTCTAAAGCAGCAAGTTCAGTGGTTATGGCCGCACACCAGTCAGCAGAAGTAACAGCTTGTTTGTAGGTATGAGGTTCAGAGATTTTACTAATGTTGGCAAGAAAATGAGTATGATGGTCTGTAAATTGATCATAACTGAAAGCATGATCAAAAGCATAGGTTTTAGTGACAGATGAAGAAGCAAGATGAGAAGGTAGACCAATGTAGTCCTAATATTTAACAGGTAAAGTCCTCTGTCTCCGAGGCCTATGAAATACTGAAGGGATAACATTATGTTGAGACTCCGAGGAATGCTCAGTAGCAGTAGAACTGGGAGAACTAGTAGTGGTCTCAGAAACTGTGTGACTGGTAGTAGAAGTATCAGTAGGAAGAGGCAACACAGGTTGCAAAGTAGTCAAAGGATCAGATTTATAATAATCTGAGGATTGAGAGGGAAATAAAAAAGGAGGAGGGGAATAAGAAATAGAAGAAAAAGGAAACTCATGTTCTATAAATGAGACATCTCTAGCAATAAAAACTTGATTAGTAGCAAGATCTAGTACTTTGTAACCTTTCTTATTATAAGGATAACCTAAAAACACACCATTCACAGCTCCAGGGTTGAATTTGTTTGATGATTGAGGAAAAATGGTTGCATAACAAAGGCAACCAAAGACCTTTAGATGAGAAATACCAGGTACTTGATGAAATAAAACCTCATAAGGTGATTTACCGTTGAGAATGGATGTAGGAGTCCTATTGATGAGATATCATGCTGTGAGAACACAATCTCCCCATAATAAAATAGGAATAGAGGCATGAAACCTAATAACTCTAGCTACATTTAATAAGTGCCTATGTTTTCTCTCAACAAGGCCATTCTGTTGTGGGGAGTAAACACAAGAGGTTTGATGATTTACTCCTTGACTAGCAAAGAAACTAGAGAGTTTATGATTCAAAAACTCTGAACCATTGTCAGACCTAAAACATTTAATAGTAATTAAGAATTGAGTTTGAATAAACCTCACAAAATCAATTATAACTGAAGGAACAGTACTTTTATCACTGATGAGAAAAAGCCAAGTAGCTCTGGATAGATCATCAACCAAAGTTACAAAATATTTACAATTGCCATGAGTTTTATACTGATATAGACCCCATAAGTCCATATGAATCAGATCAAAAACAGAAGTAGAAGTACTAGTACTGGAAGGAAAAGGTACTCTACTTTGTTTAGCAAAATGACAACTATCACATTCATGAGAAAGCTCAGTATTACACTTTAAAGAAAGAAGTTTGAGTAAAGTTCCAGGCAAGTGACCAGTCCTGGCATGCCAGAGATCAGCAGATGAGTGAGAACTATGAGTCTGAGCTACCAACGAAGAGCTGGATTGAAACAAATACAAGCCTTTGCAGCTCTTACCAATCTCGAGGTCCCTCTTCCATGTAGGGGCCTGAAGATAACAAGTAGCAGCAGTAAAATGCAAAGTAGCGACAGAATTAGTCAACAATTTTGTGACTGACAACAGATTATATTGGAATGAGGGAACAAACATAACATGTTCTAAAGTAACTTCAGGACTCAAGACAACAGATCCAATATGGGTGACATGAGCAGTGTTACCATTAGGTAAATGTAGGTAAAAATTACAACTCTTAGGGTCACGTAACAAATGTAAATAGGGAGTAACATGGTCTGTTATGCCAGAATCAATAATCCAATCATACTGATGTTGACAGATATCAGAATTAACTGAACTAGCAAAGAGAGTAATAGTACCTGCAAATTGAGAGCTATGGACTGATCCAACTGAGTCATTAGAAGCAGATGCTGAGGATATCATTGCTGCATTTGGAGCCACCAGAATAGGATTAACAAAACCAGATGCTGGAGACATCATTGACTGTTAGAGCATTTGAATTAATTGTTTGAATTTCCCATCAGTCAGATTAAGTGGACTAGAGGCATTAGTAGTTCCTGATCCAGCAAATTGAGTCTCCACAAGCAGACTGTTAGAAACTTGAGCAGTTACAGACGATGATGGTTTAGAACTAAGAAATCGAGGCTTGAGCTTTGGTTTTCCATGTAACCTATGCCAACTAGGATAACCATGTAATCAATAACATTTGTCTTTCAAATGACCTGTCATATGACAGTATTCACAGACTGCACTAGCATTTGCAATAGTGGTAGAAGACCTGGATTGATAGTTCTTAACCGTAGTCTGAGGATATTGTCTAACAGACATTGCCATATTATCCTTAATGAGATGACTAGAAGAAGAGTCTCTCCAATTCTCCTCTTGAAAGAGCATAGCATAACATTGACTCAAAGTGGGAAGAGGAGTCATGATCAGAATTTGGCCACGAATTGCAGTAAATTGCTCACTTAGACCCATCAGAAACTGAGTAAGTTGAATAGTTTGATCATATGCATCTTGTAACACCCCCAAATCCGGGGTCGGGGATCCGGGTTGTCACGAGTTCCATTTCCCTTAATAACACCCAATCTTAATAAACAATCAACTACTCTGTACTGTGACCCCACAATAAACACACACACCACAAGTTATAGTCTCAGAGATGAATACCCAAAAATAACGCAAGTCCTTATATTCCAAAATTATAAACCGTTACACCTTAAAAGAGTTCTGAATAAATTTACATATTCCTTGCCATTATTACAATTCATATTATACATAAGTCTGGTTCATCAATAGTTGAAAACCTAGCCTATTGGTAGCTCCTACCTCAGCTACGGCGGCATCAATGCTTCCAGAAGACTACGGAACATTTTCTAACCGCTTGCGAATCGGGAGCATGGTCCTGTTCATCTTTTCTATCTGTTGTTGTGTGATGAAAGAAGAAAGCAAGGGTGAGCAACAAGCCCACCAAAATAATATGTATAATGATTAACAATATATGAGCCTTCTCATAGAACTCATGAAAGTCTTGGTCAAAAGAAATGAACCAAGTTTGATATCTTAATGCGATGAAGTCGCAAAATATTCAGTATATATACATATATACTTTTCAAAATTTTGGAAGTCCTCTTCCATGCATAATATACACAGAGTTCCAGTTTATAACTGTATAAAAATATCGTTGCAAGGTGATCTCATATATCTAACCTTTTCTCAACGTTTTTCTGAAAATCTTTGTCATGCATAAGATAATCATTTACTAGATATAAGTTTATAAGATGAAGTTACAAGATACTCCAATATACTTATATCTTTTCCAAATACTACTTGAACTACCACCGTTCAAGTTATAATTAGTTTCAAAAGTTCATCACCCAGATGAGACTACAAGATAAGACTTGAATAGATTCAATCCTTGAAATATCATTGTAAATAATGAAGTTACGAGATGCTTCATTAAGTCCCGATATATAAATATATTCATATATATCTCCCATACATTTCCTGAAAACCTCTGTCATGTAAAGTATGAACAGAGTTGCAATATTCAATAAATTTGGAAAGGAAAGAATTTTGGCATAAACCCGATATCTTGTTGATCAGGAAAAGATACCAATAAGTAACCTTTTCTACTAGTAGATGGATGAATCCCCCACCGGTCATCACCCTGGCCACATAAGGACCTTGTACTGGACCGCCACCCGGCCTCTTACGCGTTGATGGACTGCCACCCAGCCACTTACACTTTGATAGACCGTACCCCGGCCTGTCGCTTATGCCGACTCAATTAGACGGGCTTACTTTCCGAACGTTGGGTAAGTAATCAATTCACTTGTTTTCTCAAAACAGCAACCACGTTGCGAATGTAAAATACACCACAGAGCTGGATCCCCCAGGTTTTTGAGCGAGTATTTAAATCCCCTTTGAAAGGAAGATCTTAAATATAAAAATGAGTTTTGGGGTCCACTCTAACTTTAAAAATCATTTTGAAGACTCGATAACATTTTTAAGAATGTTTGGAGTACTGCTGATTTATTAAAATAAATCAGTCCCGATATATTAGAAATATCTGAATATTATTATTTAAATAATATTCTCATAAAGATAATCCTTATAAAAATAATCGAAGTAGAAGTTTTAAAACTCATACTTGAATGAATATTAAATAATCAAAGATATACTTATACAAAAGTGAAAGGCATATGTCATAGCCTATTTGTTTATTCGAGGATTTAACTCAACTCAATTAAGAATGTAATAAGTAAATAGTGGATCTATCGTCAGAGAGATCTCACAGAGTAACATATGTCAAAGGATTAAGAAGCATTATTCATCTACAGACTTGATTACTTAATTCACTGGAAGAAGCTCAAGAAATTGATCAAGCCTCAGTGATATAAATCAAGATTGTGGATTTAATCAAGTGACAGAGATCTCGTCAGGGTATCAATTAATTACAAGGATTTAGTCTGAAGAAAATCAAGAGTATCAAGGTCAAGGCATGAAGAAACGTCACGGAAGTTAGTCACTCATGAACCAGACAGTACATCGAGTGTCAACATTAAAGTGGTGGAATTGATTCATAATTTTCAGTGAATTTCAGAAGATATTCAGAAGAATGGTTGCTGCTCAAGATTAGTATTAATTCTCTATTAATTAATTAAGTCATATAATTTAATTAAGAAAATAAATTATATCTGCAAAGATTAATTTATTGATTAATTGAATTAATTGATTAATTAATTCAGAATTAATATTAAGGGTTTTCAGAATTTTTATTAGATTAAAATCTATTATTAATTCAGTAAGACAATATGATTTGAACTACTATGACAATCGGTATGACAATTGATAGTCATACCGAAAGTCTTGCTAGTTCATTCTGATTGTCTTGCTAGCTCTAAAGATAGTTCTATCGATTGTCTTGCTGAGCCAAGAGATTGTCATTGCAGTTCATTTCCATTCGGCTGTTTTGATAAAAGAAGCAGAAGACATTCATTCTAACAATCATCCAAAAAAACCAAGTCAAGTACACAGCAGAAACAAAAGCAAAACATTTCATTTTTCATCTGCTTTATTCAAGATCAAAATTCTAGATTTTAAAGTTAAATCCAAACCACTAGAATTATTTATCTTGTTCTTGTGTAACAATCTAGCGGATCAAAATCCCTAGAACTTAATCTCAAATCACATTTAGCATTTGATCTTTTTATTGCAAAAATAGAAAAAGTTCATGTCAAATTTATTCTAGATTTGTAATAATTGATGTGAGATTTGTTGGACCAGGACAAGACGGCCCAAAGGAATTATAGTTAGAATAATTACAATATATTATGTAAAGCCCAAGAAGGCGCACATTGTAAGGTTTGAGCCCATTTGGGACTTAGTATAAATAAAAGACAACAATCTCATTTGAAGGGGTTGGCTAATTAAGCAAAGAAGATCATCTCCTAAAACTATAGTCTAATAATAATAATATTATTGGCACATCATTTGGCGCTAGAAGGAGCTTTGCTTTAACAAGATCCAACCAGAAGATGATTGTAGAAGAGCTTGATCCGGGAACCGCCGGACCGACTCAGGTAAAGGAGTTGAAGGCAGAAGTTGCCGCCGACCCCTCGACCCACGGCGATCGCAAGCTTCCTAAACAACCGGCATTGAAGCCGAAGTGTTTGTTCCCTCCACCTGAGGCTCCTCCAGAAGATCAATTTCTAGGATTGAAGGACTCACTCCAAAGGGACAGAAAAAGAAAAACTGTGTCAGATCAACGTTTTAGAGTTCAAACATCTAAAGGAAAAAAAGTTCTCTCGAGCGACGTTCGGCTGCATTTGGAAAAGAAAGAAAGGCTAAAAGCCCAAAACCAAGAAAATCCAGAAGATTCGCTTGATTCAGATGAAGAACTCGAGTTTCTAGAGCGCGAAGCTCAGAGATTGCAGGCTAAACTTGAGCGAAAACGCGAGATTCACCGTCTCCGTCGAGAGCTCCAACAAACTACAATTCAAAATGATGGACAAGACGATGAATTTTATGACGAGGATGATGCGGAGTATGAATATGAACCGTCGGCGGAGTCGACATATTCGCAACCTCGCGAACGTCGACAGAGGACAGTGTCATCTGCCGATGTCTCACATCAGACAGAATCCACAGAATCTATATCTCACAAGGAGTTCGCTAAAATGCAGGAGGAAATCGCCCAGATGCGTACCTTGATGAGAAATCAGGCAGGGTTTGAAACCATTTCCGAGAGCCCCCTATCATTAGTGCTTGAGAAGGCGCGCATTGACAGGATGCTGAAAACGTCTGCTCTCGATCATTTCGACGGATCCTCGGACCCGTTAGCATTTCTAAATATATTTGATGGTCGCATGGCTTTCTTCGGCCACTCGGATATCGCTAGATGTCAGTTCTTCTCCACTTGCCTTCAAGGCACGGCTCTCCGATGGTACAGTAACTTGCCACCTCGGTCAATCGACTCGTGGACAACTCTGAAAAGCAAGTTTCAAGCCCGATTTTCCAGCAACTACATAGGAATCAAAGTTACTGCATCCTTGATGACAATGCATCAACGCTCCGGCGAAAGTCTCAGGAGTTTTCTAACCCGGTTTAGAGAAGAGATAGCAGAAATTCCAGACTTAATAGAACAGATGGCAGTCAATTTCCTGACAGCGGGCATCGATAAGTCTAGGCATGGCCTCCTTTTAGAAGAGATCTTTGAAAAAGGCCGAAAACCCTACAGGCCGCGTTCCAGATTATAGAACACCGCATGATGCTTCAAGAAGCGGTAAGCTGTATACAATCTCCATGGAGGTCGTCAAAATATGAACGGCACCGAAGCTACAGTCCACGATCCCCTGCGAGGGAAAGACGCCGAGAGCGCCGTAGGTCACCACCGCCTCGCACATCGGACCTTCCTCCGAGGGATAGAAGAGAAAGAGATTGGCAGCCCCACAATTGATCTGAAAAAGAGTTCACCAAACTCAACACCGAAAAAACAGAACCGGATTATCGCCCTCCAAGGCCCATGAACTGATGCCTTGGGGGTTTCATGGGCCTTGGCGGTGCTAAAAACAGAACCGGATTATCGCCCTCCAAGGCCCATGAAACCCCCAAGCTCCAAATATTGTGAATATCATGAAGATACTGGCCATACAACAGAGCAATGTTTTCAACTTAGCAATCTCATCGAAGGAAAAATTCATCGAGGACAACTAGTCCACTATGTGCAGCACGATGATGAACCCAGACGTCGTCATCGAGGCGAGGATGATCGTGTAATCGACGTTATTTTTGGGGGTATAGCAGCCGGGGGCCTCTCCCACAACTCTCGCAAGATTTATGCTCGAGAAGTATTTAATGTCAATCCCTCGGCAGCTAAACGCCCTCGAGCGAATTCCTCCCCAGTCATCTCTTTCTCCGACGATGATTATCGTCCCGATCTCATCGAAGGCCATCAAGATGCTCTCGTCATCACAACACGTGTGGGAAACAACACGGTTAAGAAAATGTTGGTCGATAATGGTAGCTCTGTCGACGTGTTATATCACCATGCTTTTTCCCGAATGGACATAGGGGATCGAAGACTCGAGAACTCCCGAACCCCGTTATACGGGTTTACAGGCAATGAGGTTCATGTGGTAGGAACCATCGACATGCCAGTGCTTTTTCGGTTCCCCACCCTGTCAGATTTGGAAAATGGTCAAATTCCATGTGATTAGCGCTTCCTCAAGCTTCAACGCCATTTTGGGACGAACAACGATCACCGCACTCCGAGCTATAACATCTATCTCCCACTTGAAAATGAAATTTCCCACGGATTTCGGCGTGGGAGAAATGATTGGTGATCAAGTAACAGCAAGACAATGCTACCTAACCACTGTATCTCCAAGAAAAAAGGTTGACGAAGAATTTGATGTTAACCAGGTGCTTGACATCGACCCCAGAGACCTTGTGGAACCACCCACTAGCAATTCTTGCTCTCCCGCCGAAGAAACTGAAGAAATAGGAGTGATCGAAGGAAATCCTGAGAAAACCACAAGGCTAGGCAAGAATCTCCATGATCAATTAAAGAAAGATATCACGTGCCTTATCCGTGAGTTTTCTGATATTTTCGCCTGGGATCCAAAAGATATGCCCGGGATTCCCGAGGTTGTCGCTCGACATTCTTTGCACATCAGTAAAAACATCAAGCCGGTTAGGCAAAAACATCGTACATTCTCTGCTGAAAAAAGGGTAGCCATCGACCTGGAGATCAATAGATTGCTCGAGGCCGATTTCATCGAACCAGTACAATTCCCCACTTGGATCTCGAATGTGGTCCTAGTCAAGAAAAGTAGCGGGAAGTGGAGAATGTGCATCGATTACTCAGATGTTAATAAGGCATGCCCCAAAGACTTTTATCCACTCCCGAACATCGATCAACTTATTGATGCGACAGCTGGAAATGAACTTCTCTCTTTCATGGATGCCTTTTCGGGGTACAATCAGATTAAAATGGACTCGCAAGACTGGCAGCAAACTGCATTCAACACACACCGGGGAGTCTTCGGATATCGAGTGATGCCTTTTGGTCTAATCAACGCTGGAGCTACTTTTCAACAAACGATGGATAAGATATTCAATACACAAATTGGGAGAAACATGCTGATATATATCGACGACATGATCACGAAGTCGAAGGCTGCCTCTAACCACGTCATAGACCTCCGCGAAACGTTTGAAAACGCGAGAAAAAACAACATGCGCTTAAACCCAGCTAAATGCTCGTTCGGTCTTACTGCCGGAAAATTCCTCGGGTTTCTGGTTACACAAAGAGGTATCGAGGCAGATCCATCTCAAACAAGAGCGATCTTAGAAATGGAAAATCCAAAATCAGTAAAAGACTTGCAAAAGTTAACCGGTTGCATCGCCGCACTTCGGAGGTTTATCCCCCAATCGTCAAAAAGATGCCTCCCCTTTTTCTCAGCAATAAAGGCAGCTTCCAAATCATCACACTTTGAGTGGAACGAGGAGTGCGAGAAAAATTTCTCCGAGCTAAAGGTATTCCTTACAAATCCTCCCATCCTCACTCGGCCCTCGCCAAATGAGCCTCTGAAAGTATATCTCTCTACATCCGATGAAACGGTCGCGGCCGTTCTGATTCAAGTCAATGAAGGGAAAGAAATCCCGGTGTATTACATTAGCCACTCTCTTCGAGATGCCGAAATCAGATACCCGCAAGTAGAAAAATTGGTCTATGCCTTGGTTGTCGCAAGCCGAAAGCTTAGACATTATTTCCAGGGAAGGGAGATGCATGTGCTTACAAATCAATCCCTGAAGAGGATTCTACATAAACCCGACATGACGGGCAGACTTGCCGCATGGACGATAGAGTTAAGTCAGTTTTATATTGAGTATAAGCCTCGAACGGCGATAAAGGCCCAGGTTCTCTCAGACTTTGTTGCTGAGTGTCAGTTTCAGGCCAAAGCCCAAAGTTTCGACGAAAATCACTTAAGACCATGGTTGCTATTTATCGACGGATCCTCGACGGCTGACTCCGCAGGAACAGGAATTATTTTAATAAGTCCGGGGGGATTCAAAATCCAGCAAGCTCTGAAGTTTGATTTTCAGGCAACAAACAATGTCGCCGAGTACGAGGCACTCATCGCAGGCTTAAAACTGGCTATGGATCTCGAAGCTGAAAATATTGACATATTTGGAGATTCTCAGTTAGTTTCCAAGCAAATAAGCGGGGAATTCAAGGCACATAATGAGAAAATGGCTCAATACTTGGTAGTAACACAAGAGCTGCTCAAGAAATTCTCCTCATGGAAACTTTCTAATGTCGACAGAGAAGAAAATCAATGGGCTGATCATTTGGCCAAGTTAGCCTCCTCGAGTCTTCCAATCAATCCCAATCCGGTGTACGTCGATGTCCTAGCTACTCCCGCCATCGATGAGCGTTCTATCAACCAAATCCAGAACAACTTTGACTGGCGAAAACCGCTTCTCGAGTACATTATCGACAACAAACTCCCGAGCGAGAAACGCGAAGCTCGCTCACTTATGTTCAAGGCAAGAAATTACTGTGTAATTGGTTCGTCGTTGTACCGGTGCGCCCTATCTGAACCATTACTCCGATGTCTGACGTTAGAAGAAGCCCAGTTAGCGATGATCGAGGTTCACACAGGAATCTGTGGAGACCATCTCGGAGGAAAGAACTTGGCCCTCAAAATAATCAGGCAAGGTTTATATTGGCCCACAATTCGGAAAGACTGCGAAGAATATGTCAGAAAATGCCAAGCATGCCAGTTACATGGGAACGTGGATCACCGACCCACGACCAATCTCAATTCGGTCCTCGCACCGTGCCCTTTCTTCCAATGGGGCATCGATATTGTAGGACCCTTTCCAAAATCTAAGAACCAGTGCCAATACATAGTGGTAGCAGTGTATTACGCTACGAAATGGGTCGAGGCGAAACCACTTTCAAAGATCAGAGAGAAAGAAATGATTGAATTCTTTATGGAATATGTGGTATTCCGCTTTGGAGTTCCGCGAATCCTAGTTTCAGATAATGGAACGCAGTTTGTGGGGGCTCAATTTGAAAAAACTTTAGAGGAACTAAAAATCCAACACATCAAGGCATCAGTGGCATATCCACAAGCCAATGGACTAGCAGAGGTAACAAATAGAACCATCCTACAAGGGTTAAAGAAGAGAATTGAAGAAATCCCCCGCTGCTGGGTCGACGAACTGCCAAATATGCTGTGGTCCTACAGAACAACTCCTCGAAGTGCAACAGGAGAAACTCCTTTCCGTCTCGCATACGGTGTTGACGCTGTTTTGCCTGTCGAGATTAGCTTGATTTCCCCCAGGATCGAGGTCTTTGATCCCTTTCTCGCAGCTGAAGGATTACGTTTCCACAATGACTTACTTGAAGAAACAAGAGAGGAATCTAGGCTTCACATGATCGCTCAACAAGAGAAGACAGCAAGGTACTTCAACAATAAAGTTAAAAATAGGCGATTTGAGGTGGGAGACCTTGTCCTTCGAGACTCCGCCGCGTCGCAGCCGACGATCTCAGGAAAATTCAAGTCAACATGGGAAGGCCCGTACAAGGTGTCGAAGGTCGTTAGCACAGGAACCTACGAGCTCTCATACCTCGACGGTCAACCAATTAAAAATGCTTGGAATGGTATCCACCTCAAAAAAATTTATCAGTGATTAATGCTCTATGTAATGATTAAAAGTTCAAAGCCCCAGGGACTTACCAAAAATCAACCCTCGATGCAATGAGGGTCGTTATGAGATCCCCATCGAGGGAATTTAAATTACGAAGGCTTTAAATTATTTTGATATCTTGCTTGTACTTTTAAGAAGATGAACAAAGACAGTCAACATGCTAAGACCTAAACCACATCGAGGGACTTCAAATTATAACAATTTTAACTTCCCAAGAGCTTATTTACATAAAGCAAACAATACAACACAATTGACCCTCGATCGAGGAAGGAAATCATTCATTTCTAGGCAAATGTTTATACAGCCTCTTCACGTCGACGGTCTGGGCAATAAAATCTCTCTCATAATGTAAACACTCGACCTCGAACTTGATAAACGGCTTGATATCTCAAACTCGAGACAAATAGATGTTAAAACCAGCCAATATGTAACTGCTTACAACATGGAAATAAACTTAAACAATGGATCGCTTACCTTAAATTTCCTACAAATCCATCATCCGGTGTTATCAATAAAATTCTTAAACACATAAAAATATTCAAATCCGATTACAAAAAACCACAGGGCATACCCTGCCTTCATGCGTTATCACCCTTCGATGCCAAGTCATGAAGATAGTCATCAAAGGCATGACCCTCGACGGCAATAGCAGCCTCTTCCATCCGTCGGAGACATCGTCCATAACCGTCGCCCAAAGCACCAGCGATATCTTCAACAGCTTTCTCTACTTCTTTCTTCAAATCCTCATTTTCCTTCACTATCAACTTGTAGGAGCCATCCATTCCTTCGACCTGTCGGTCCAAGCCTTGGCGCTTGCTTCTTTCCTCTTCCAGCTCCCTTTCCACCTCGAGCAGTCGACCCTCGAGTTCTCGCACCCTCCCACTCGACACCTGCTCAACAGCCTCCATCTCAGCAACCTTTTTCGACAATGCGGAATTTGCCTTAGACAAATCAGCCACCCTATGCTCGAGTTCCGCAAAACCCACCGCAATCTTCTTCTTCTCCCCCTTCAAGGCAGCAACTTCAGCTTCGAGCTTGGAACAAGCCTCACCATCAGCATCAGCCTGGTAATCCTCCAGTATATGCATAAAATTGGAAAGAAATTGCAAAAAAAAGGGGGGGGGAGACATGAAAACAGGGTCAACAACTATGACTATAAACGACTATGACCGAACATGAAAACCAAGGAACATGCACATAAAAAAGAGAGAGAGAGAGAGAAGGGAATGCACGTACCCGCCCAGCCCGGCTCTTACATCGATCAACAAGGTCCTCACGCTTCCTCCCATCATAAGCAACTAAGTTAAAGAGATTAAGTGCTCTCAAGGGCACGGTTGATCCCCCCGTCCATCGCTCCGTGGGCTGAATCTCGACCCTCATCACCTCTTTCTTCGATCGAGGGTCGACGGTCTTTCCATAAACCCTTTCCCCTGCAATAGCCACAGTTTTGTTCACAACCTCGACCCCTCCCCCCGTCCTCCAACAACCACCTCATCATCCTCCCTCCGAAACCGCTTTCGGGGGTTACCTTCCATACGGACGATATCTGAAACAACCCTCTCATTGTCTTCAATTACCTTGTTTCCCTGGTCATCGAGCAACTCAATTGAAACTGAATGAGGAACCCCCGACGGTCCAGCCTTGGCCACATCAGCAGGCTTCCTCGCGGCACGCTGCAGCAACAACATCATTGCCTTGTCCATTCCTCCTCGAATCCCACCGTCTAAAACCTTTTTAAGTGAAGCACCTTCCACTACAAAGAAACAAACAAAACAACAAGTCAGTCATCCTATATATAGGCACTTACGAAAATTGAAATAAGCAAAAGCCGACAATGACAAGTACAAAAACTAAGTACATGAACAAAGTAAGGGCAATAACAAGTAATACATCCCCCTTACAATCGTGCATCTCTTGAAAACCAGTGTCCTTCAAATCTAAGTGCGTATACCATGTCCTCGACCCATGAAACTCATCGAGGTAGGCAGTATCGTGCTTCTCCATGTTATTTAAATAATCAATCGTGCCCTGACTGACTTTCCCGCAAGGCTTTACAAATTCCAAGTCAGGACCCCCAACGTACAGCCATTGCGAGTGATAACCGGAGTTCGATGACCTAACACTAACAATCTTCATCCTTCGACGTCGGGAGTCGAAATATACTTGACCACCATAATACCGCACACCATAAATAGAGAAAAACAATTTCAGAGTCGGTGATCGACCCTTATCACAACACAGCGCCACAAAACCACTTAACTGAGCAACAGAATTCGGTGTCAACTGTCCTAGACCGCAACTGATAGCCTCGTACATCGTCAGGAAGAATGGATGCATCGGAAAACGAAGACCAAACTGAAACATTATCATCACAACCCCATGCATCCCGAACTCGGGCATCATCCAAACCCTCTCATCTGCTGTTGGCACTCGATACCGGTAGCCATTAGACAAGTCGATGTACTTCTCCAACTTATTCGCAGGGGGATCGACGGTGATGTAATAACTAAGATAGTTTAGGCTAGGTTTGCTCTCAAATTCGATCCTACCTAGCCGAAGACTTTCCTCGACCGTTCTATTCCTAAGTTCCAGGGTACGAGGACTCAGGGGTGGAGAGGGCATAGGACCTGGAGGCACCCCCTTCAAAAACTCATCGCTCCCTAAGAAATCAAAAGATCCACACTGACCGAGGTCCGGGATCTCCAGATTATCCAAGTTCAAAACGGACTCCTCGTCACCCTCCTCTAATGGTCGCTTCCCGGGGTCTCGATTGGTGGCACTATGCGACGACGACGACGAAGGAAAGTCGGCCATTATAAATTGGTAAACTACAGATAAACACGACCGACCCGCAGATAAAAAGGAAAAGGTAGAGAGAGAGTAAATGACTTACAATGCAAGCCAAGGACGCGCAGCAATTCCCTTTTAGATGCCTGGAGAGGAAGTCGAAGAGGTTAGCCCGAAAATCTGCAAAAAAAAAAACATGGAAAAACAAATTCAAAAACACACATGAACGGATATATACCTTCCAAAAAAAAAAGAAGAAAAGAAAAAGAAAGGAGAGAGAAAAACAACAAGACAAAAAAGCATTGCGTTTAATTCCTTTCTTTTTTCGGGCACACACAGTTGACTCCTATCTCGAATTAACAGTTATTTCTTATTTTTCTTTTGCTTCATTGGTTCGTTTTTTCACTGATTTTTCCCTTCATTTTATTATCCTGTCCGGTCACTAACTTTATTCAGGTATGAAGACAAAAATCTCGGAATTCAAAACGCAAGGGTGAAAAGCACGAAAACGCAAATCTAAAGATATTGCGCAAAACAAGGAGGGGGACTAATGTTGGACCAGTACAAGACGGCCCAAAGGAATTATAGTTAGAATAATTACAATACATTATGTAAAGCCCAAGAAGGCCCATATTGTAAGGTTTGAGCCCATTTGGGACTTAGTATAAATAAAAGATAACAATCCCATTTGAAGGGGTTGGCTAATTAAGCAAAGAAGATCATCTCCTAAAACTATAGTCTAATAATAATAATATTATTGGCACATCAAGATTAATCCCTTGTAACATATACCGTTGTTGTAACACCTTTCAAGTTTAATAAAAGTTTTATTTAACTTGAATTTTGTTTCACCTTTTTATTCCGCATTTTATTCGATTAAACGGTATAGTTTGTATTCAACCCCCCCCTTCTACAAACATATTGGGACCTAACAATTGGTATCAGAGCCTTCTGATTAACGAACAAATCAAGATCCTAGACTTTTGTGTTTCTTTCACTCCTTGAATTTTTATTTATTCAAAAATTCATAATGACTTCACAAAAAGTTGGAACCGTTAAAATTCCACTATTTGATAAAGAAAATTATATCATGTGGAAGAAGAAGATGCTATTGTTTTTACAAGTTGCTAATCCCAAATATCTGAAAGTGTTAAAGAAGGGTCCAAAAATTCCAATGGTTATTGAACCAGAGGTAATAGAAAATGATGTGGTGATCACCAAAGCTAGAACTTATGTAAAGAATCCTGAGGATTTTTCTCCTGCTGAAAAAGAAGAAGCCTCCCTGGATGCTAGCCTTCAATTAATTTTAGTAGATTTCCTTGATCCCTTGATGAATAGACATGTGATGAATTGTAAAGATTCCAAACATATATGGGAAACTATTGAGGTTATTAATGAAGGCACAGAGGAAGTGGAGAACAAGTTAGAAATCCTAACCTCTGAGTATGAATACTTTAAATCCAATCCAGGAGAAGGAATCACTGAAGTGTTTGAGAGGTACAATGCATTGATCAACAACCTGAACATTAATGGTAAATACTATTCCATCAGGGAGGTCAACAAAAAGTTCCTTTTAA
This sequence comes from Apium graveolens, assembly GCF_009905375.1. Lineage (NCBI taxonomy): Eukaryota > Viridiplantae > Streptophyta > Magnoliopsida > Apiales > Apiaceae > Apium > Apium graveolens. The sequence continues at coordinate 247,045,674 of NC_133653.1, read as the reverse complement.
CACTGCCAACTCATCTCAAACATAGAATCACTGCCATAAGAGAAGCAAGAGATCTGAGTGAGATTTCTTTGGAAAGGCTCTATGGTGTGTTAAAGACTTATGAGTTGGAGCAGATTCAGCAGAAGGAAGTTTACGGGAAAGGAAGAGTGGTCAGCACATCTACTGCTCTAGTAGCTGGAGATCAACAACATCAACAATCTCAACAGTCAGAAAGAATGGTACAGTCTTCCAAGGTTGAAGAAAATGTGATAGTAGCAGAATTTGATCCTCCTACTACAAATGAATCAGGAGATGATTTTTATTCCTTGGAAGAACTGGAGCAATTGGAGGATGAGTCAATGGCCCTGATTGTCAAGAGATTCTCAAATGTCAGATTCAAAAGGAATCCCAAGTTCAAGTACAAGTCCAACTACAACAGATTCCAGAAAGGTGGATCTTCATCCTCTAACACCAGCAGTGGTGGGTACAAGACATGGATGGTTGATCGAAGCACCATTCGATGCTTCAACTGTAATGAGTTGGGACACTTTGCCATAGAATGCAGGAAGCCAAAACAATTTAGGAAGAACTCTTATGATTCTAATCAGAAGAGTAAATCTGAAAGGGCTTACCTGGCAAAGGGAAGAAGCTGAGATGATACTGACAGTGAAGATGAAGAAGTTGGGAATCTTGCTCTCATGGCTAGTGATGCAAATACCTCATCGTCAAGAAAAGAGGTAAAATTTACTGATGTTGAATTAGTTTATCATCTAGGAGGTTCCTTAGATTGTGCTCGTCGTGATAATGAATTGTTAAATCAACAAATCAAAGACCTTGAGAAAGAGGTCAATGAATTAAGACTTGTGCACATTAATCAAGATAAATTAAAAGAACAAGTATCTTTTCTAGAGAATAGAGTTGACTGTTATAGACAACTTGAAACTATTCTCAAAGACAAGATCACCGGTCTTGAGGCTAAGGTTAAAGCTTACTTTAATTCTTGTTCGAAGTCCAAAGAGTTTTACAATAAGCAAGCTGTTAATCAAACATCTGGAATAGGTCATGATTACAATGCTGCTATTGGAAAATTAGGCATAAACTCCCCTCCTCATGTCTGTGCTAAAGGCAGGGAAGTACCACATGTGCTTAAGGGTGTTGATGAACCCCTCTATAAAGAATCAATTGCTGAACCATTTGATGAGACCTCATTTATTATTCAAGAAGAAATCCGTGCTGAAGATAATGCTAATGAGAAAGCTGTCTCCAAGTCAAGTGTGTCAAAAGTTCCAGTCAAGGTTGTGAAAGCAACCGAGACTAACTCAGACACACATGAGTTGGATAACACAAATGCCATGTCTACCATGTATAAGTTGCCTATTATTAATCCCTCTCATAAAGCATGTGGTGTTCCTGATTGTATGTCTTGTGCTTTTAATCTGATGTATGCTTATTTTAATGGTAAGCATGTTTCTAATGATAAGACTACTCCTCGTCAGCATGTGAATAATAGAAAGCATGATAGGTCTAAGACTGCTAGTCCTCCTAAAGCTAGAAAGGAGACATTTGTGCCTAAGCCTAAACAGAAATTTGTCAAGGCTGTTCAGAAGGTCAAATGTCCAGTCATTGAGAAAGTTGAGAATATTAAAATTAAGAATGTTGTTTTGCCTGATAAAGGCCAATTTTATAAATATGCCGGACCCAGCCAAGCTTGGGTTCCGAAGAAGGTCTAATCCATTTGTATTGCAGGGCATTAAACAGGTACAACCGGTAGTGTAGATTCTTGACAGCGGATCGTCAAGACATATGACCGGAGATAGAGCCCTGCTATCAAATGTGGTTGAGAAAGCTGGCCCAGTGGTTACCTTTGGAGATAACAGCAAAGGTTTAACGGAGGGATATGGCTGTTTGCTAGCTGGAAATGTTATCATTGAAAATGTGTATATTGTGCAAGGACTTGAACACAATCTGCTTAGCATTAGTCAATTCTGTGACAACGGCTACAATGTTTTATTCGACAAGCTGAAGTGTCAGATTCTGCACAAGAAAAGTGAAAAACCCTCCTTGATGGGAATCCGAAAAGGAAATCTGTTCGTAGCTGACATGAACTCTGGAAGCAATCCTGAAGTCAATTGTTTCTATGCAAAGACATTGTCAGATGAGAGTTGGCTATGGCACAAGAGACTTTCTCATCTCAATTTCAAAACAATGAATCCTCTTGTCAAAAGAGAATTGGTCAGAGGTCTGCCTCAGCTGTAATTCTCCCCAGAAGGACTATGTGAGGCTTGCCAGAAAGGAAAGTCAAAGAAAGCAAGTCACAGAGGCACTGACACATCTTCCATAACTGGTGTTCTGCAATTATTGCACATGGATTTATTTGGACCAGTTAATGTCCTTTCGATGTCAAAAAAGTGTTACTGTCTTGTGATAGTTGATGACTATTCCAAGTATACGTGGGTTTTATTTCTTCACTCTAAGGATGAAACACCACAAGTTGTGATTGATCATATCAAGATGATTGAGTTAGATTCTAATATCCATGTTAGAGCAATAAGGTCAGATAATGGAACAGAATTCAAGAATTCACTTCTCAATGGATTCTGTACAGACAAAGGGATTACCAGACAATTTTCAGCTCCTAGAACCCCTCAGCAAAATGGAGTGGTAGAAAGGAAGAATCGTACATTGATTAAAGCTGCAAGAACGATGTTAAGTGAATCAGGTCTTCCAATGTACTTTTGGGCTGAAGCTGTCAATACTGCATGTTATACTCAGAATCGAACTCTAATCAACAAAGACTTCATGAAAACTCCTTATGAGATTTTGAATGAACAGAAACCTTCTATCAAATACTTTCATGTATTTGGTGCCAGATGCTTCGTGCTCAAGGATGGAGATGATCGTCGTGGTAAATTCGAGGCAAAGGCATATGAGGGTATTTTTGTTGGATATGGAAGAAGATCATACAGAGTGTATATCATTGATCAACACAAAGTAACTGAAAGTGTCAATGTTACATTTGATGACACTAAACTCCCTAGTATCCAAACTGAAGATCCTTCTGAGAAACTGAAGTTTGATGATATGTCAGATTCAGAATCAGAACATGGTCAAGAACCTGAGGTTGTTGCTGGTGAAGAACCTGTTAATCATGATGATACTCAAGGTAATAGTGATGGAAACTTTGGCAACAATGGAGATACCACTGCTACTGACGGAGAATCTTCAAGTCAACATGGCAACAACTCAGGGGGAGATGCTGAAGGATCATCTAGTAGGACACAACATCCCAATGAATTTCAAGGTGAATCATCAAGATCAAATCTTCCAAGACAGACTGTCTGGAATAAAGCTCATCCTTTTGAGTTGATTATTGGTGATCCAGATGTTGGAGTCAGAACTAGACGTGCTACTCAAAATGAGTGTCTGTTCTCAGGATTTCTTTCTGAGATGGAACCTAAGAAGATTGAGGAAGCACTGACTGATCCAGATTGGGTGATTGCTATGTAAGATGAACTCAATCAGTTTGAAAGTCAACAAGTCTGGAGACCTACACACAAGAGAGCTGTTGGTACTCGGTGGGTATTCAGGAATAAACTAGATGAAGATGGTGTGGTTATAAGAAACAAAGCAAGACTGGTAGCTAAAGGGTATTCACAAGCTGAAGGCATTGATTATGATGAAACCTATGCTCCAGTGGCTAGACTAGAGGCCATCAGGATATTTTTGGCATTTGCAGCATTCTCTAACTTTAAAGTTTATCAAATGGATGTCAAGAGTGCCTTTTTGAATGGAAAGCTGGATGAAGAGGTATATGTAGAGCAACCTCCTGGTTTTGAAGATCCAGATCATTTGGATTTTGTCTACTTTCTTTTCAAGGCTATCTATGGACTCAAACAGTCTCCGAGAAAATGTAAATCAAAGGTTAGATGGAACTTTTATTTGTCAATCCAAGTATCTCAAGGAACTCCTCAAAAAGTACAATCTAGAGGATTCTGCATCAGCAAGGACTCCGTCAACTACAGCTGTCAAGCTTGGACCATGTAAAAACTCCATTAAGGTAGATGTCACAAGCTACAGAGGTATGATTGGCTCATTACTCTATCTTACTGCAAGTAGACCATATATTATGTATGCTACATGCTTATGTGCAAGGTTCCAAGCGGATCCTAGAGATATTCATCTCGTTGTTGTTAAACGAATCTTAAGATATCTTAAGGGAACACCAAATCTAGGTATTTGGTACCCTAAAGAATCTGGTTTTAACCTTGTTGGATATACAGATTCAGATTACGCGGGAAGTGTTGTTGATAGGAAAAGCACCTCAGGGAGTTGTCAATTCCTAGGTAGCAGGCTAGTCTCATGGTACAGCAAGAAACAACAAACAGTTTCCAACTCAACGGCCAAGGCTGAATATATTGCTGCTGGAAGCTGCTGTGCTCAGATCTTGTGGATTAGGAACCAGCTACGAGACTATGGCTCTGTATTGAACAAAATTCCTATTTTATGTGACAATACAAGTGCAATAGCCATCACCAACAACCCTGTGCAGCATTCGAGGACAAAGCACATCGACATCAGGTATCATTTTATTAGAGAGCACGTCATGAATGGTACTGTTGAACTATTTTTTGTTCCAACAGAAGAACAAATAGCAGATATTTTCACTAAACCTCTTAATGAATCCACATTTACCAAATTAGTTGGTAAATTGGGTATGTTGAATAGCTTTAGTGATTAAACTTGTGAATATCTGAAATCTGTTCTTGAGTGAATTTACAAATGAATTTTTCATAAATGAAAAATTCATTTGCAAATTTATTTTATCATTTTCCAATATTTATTGCTTATTTCTATGTAATTTTTATTATCTCATCTGTTTTATTTACTCTACTTGTTAATTTTAAATATCTCAGAATATTTTATTTTCACTAAAAATATTTTTCTATGAATTTTCCTTTCTAAAATTCAACAGAAATCTATTTTTGGAATGAAAATAATTAATTCTGAAATATTATCTTTGTTTTTGTAAATATTTTCTGAATTTTTACTATTAATATTAGACTTTATTTCAGTTTTCCATATTTGATAATATTTTCTGTAAATATTTAATTATCTCTCTACTGAAATGACAATCGGCAAGACAATTGAAATTGTCTTGCTGAAAATCATTTCAGTACATATATATATATATATTTATGTGTGTTTATTTTGATTTTAATGCTGCTATGACAATCGGCAAGACAATTGAAATTATCTTGCTGAAAGTCATTTCAGTTTAATTGTGTTTTATTTTGTGAATCAGTATAGTTTTATACTGGCAAGACAATCGGTATGACTATCAATTGTCTTGCCATTTATAAACCTTATATATAAATATTTTCCTTTTATTTTATACTGGTATGACAATCGGCATGACTATCAGATTGTCATACCAGTTATATATATTTAGTATTTATTATTTTTATTACTTTATTTCTTCTATTTTCTAATTTGATTTTGCCTGGTATGACAATCGGTATGACAATCCCGGATTGTCATACCAGTTATACTACTTAATCGTTTTTGTGTTTGTTTTAATTTTCATCAGTTCAGTTCAATTTTTTTTCAAATTTCAACAGTCTCTCTCTCTCTCTCTCTCTCTCTCTCTCTCTCTCTCTCTCCTCTATTCGATCAAATCAACAGTCACCATTGTTCCTCTTGCTCGAGTTTTTACTCAGCACACTCTTCAGATATATACATACACTTGTATACATACAGGAGTGAAGTGCTGCCCAAATTTTTTTTTCCAGTTTTTTCTATTAATCATTTTTTTCCCAAAACAATCTGATTGTTTTTGTGTCTTGTGTTTTTGGTATTTCAATTTGGTTTTGTGTCTTGTGAGTTTTTCAGATCTGTTATTGCGAATTAAGAATTTTAACGAGATACATTACTTTCTAAATTTTTCGAATATAATTGATTTAATTCGAATTATTAATTTTTTTAATTCGAATTTTCTTAATATTATTCTTAAAATTATGAAAGTGTGTGTTTTATTATATTTTTAATGGCTCTCAATTTCCAAATTATCGCGCATAATCAGGTTGGTTATTTTAATCCAGATAAATGTGATGTAGAAAAATTTAAGCCGTGGATTAGATTTTTAAATGACCATTCGATTGTTAGCTCTGCTATTAAATCAAATGTGATTTTAAATGTTGATCTGCTAAGACTGATTTGCACAACCTCTACTGTGGCCGATGATTTTAAATCTTTTTCATTCACCGTGGCAAACACACAGTATGTGGTTGATGAAACAGTCGTCAATCGAGCTTTAAATTTTTCTATGGACAATTTCTGTAATTTGCCCTCTGAAAATGATATTTCAAACTTTTTCCATGCTATTCACTATCAGGGGGTGATCAATTTAACCAAACTTTCAAAATCCAATTTGGTGTCTGAATGGGACATTTTCTTCGATACACTTTCGAAAGTGTTTGCCAACTGCACTAAATCCAACTTTTACAACATCACTTCCACTCTGCAGTATATTGGTCTTGCGGTTGTTTTCAATCAAAGGATCAATTTTGGCAAACTACTTTTACCCATTCTCTTGAGACGTCTCACTACTGCTTTACGTGATCATTCTACAAATCGTAGGGTCTCGTGTTACTATGCTCGTTTTCTCATGCTTATAGCAGATCATCTTCTCACACCTGAGCATAAGGCTCTGTTTGCTAACTCAGCAGTAACCGAACCCCGTCCTGTAAGCAAAAAGATTTACACCCGCCAAGACACAACTTTCAAATTCATGCAAGTTCCAGTACTTGTATCTGCTTTCATGGCCACTTATATTCCCTTACCTATTTTCAATCTTCCCGGTCATGAACAGCAAGCTCAACCTCCAGTGGTTCAAGCCACCCAGGCTCCTCCAACATCATATGCTCTTCCATTACAGGTAGTAATTCCTCACTCTCACTCCATTCCTATTTCTGTTGAAAGACCCCCAGTGGTTGATAGGGCTGACCATGAAGTTGTAGAACCACAGCTTCAATCCCAGGTCATAGAGACAAACACAGTTTCACAATCTATCTCAACCTCTCCCCCACTGTCTAAAATGTTACCCAGAAGGTTAATAGGAAGTAGTGTATTGGTGGATGTGAATGAACCCTCAGCTCTGCCTCCTCCGAAGAAAAGAAGAACATTTACTGAGGCATCTGAAAGCCCATCCTTGTCCTGCCAACAGGACATGGACTTTGAAATGGCCACTGAACAGTTACTAGAAACATCCTCTCAACAGGATGAATCTATTGAAATTCGCCATAGGGCCATGGCATCTTGTACTGAGTCAAGCACAATTCCATTACTCACAATGGAACCATACATACCCACAGATGTTACTCAGGACACAGAGCGAGGAGTGTACATAGAGTCGGTTACAGTGCCTGCCATAGTTACGGCAGAAAAGCAGTCACATGCTTCTGAGGGAAAATCTGACTCTCAGCCACCTTTAATAGAGTCATTTTCTCCCCTCCCAGATCCAACACCTCTGGCTCCCTCACGGGATTCTCCACTCGCAGATTTATCTAGAGAAAGTGGAGGGAAACTCGGTCAATCTATCCCTGAAGCAATTCAGACATCTATTTCACATGAAATGATAGGTTTGACTGAGGATCGGGACTCGCGAATTCCCATTGCACCACCACTGACCTCTCTTAAAGAGGCTAGGGTGATTTTAAATGCAGGTACAGAAGATCAGCCTCAGGAAGACTCCTCACAAGCAATTATATTGAGAGATACACATGCACGTGAGATGAGTGAATTAAATAGGAGAGATATTCAGATGAGCGCACACACAGACACAAACACTGAAAATCGGTTAGCTCAAATTGCTGATCTCAAGGAACAACTTGCAAAAAGTCAGGCTGAAGCTAAATCACTCAAAGCACAAGTGGTTGAACGGTCTTCTTCTTCCACCTCTGTCAATAATCTGCTGGCTCTTATCAGGACTGAAATATCAGATTTGAAGACATCTGTTGTACCAAACCTTAACTCAATCCAGGAATCTCCAACATTATCAGCTGACGACATTTCAAACTTCTGCTCACTACATACAAGAATGACTTCTCTTGAAGACTTGGTTGAAATGAATCATTCACTGGATTCCTCCAGATTTCTGAAGATAGAGACGGGTATGGAACATCTGAATGAAGGGATGAAGCACCTGTACTACATGATCAAAAATTTTCACTGCCCTAATGAAGAATAAAGGACTTTCTTTGAAGGGCCGTCTGGTGGAGGCTCAGGCTCGGGAGGTGATGGAGGTCATGGAGGATCTAAAGGAAAGTCTGTAGAGGATTCCTCAACTAAGGGGGAGAAGAAAAGAAGAAGTGATAAGGGAAAAGAAAAAGAGTCGTCTGCTGGAGGCACAGGGAAGCCTGATGATATCTACTATAGTGGAGAACAGGATGACTTTAATATTTGTGACGTTCCCACTGAACCATTCTTGGGAGATAAAGATGGTTTCTTTGAAGCTGAGGAGGAAAGTGATTTTGGAGAATGGGAAGAGGAAGCTCCAGTGGATCCTCTGTTTGAGAAAGAGTTTCAGCAGCAGCAGTCAGAGATGAAAAGAAAAGAAGCTGAACTCAAAAAGGTCTCCCAGATCATTGACATGAGGAAAGACATACAAAGAACGGAAACTCTTCAAAAGCAACGTCTTCATGACATTAAGGCTCAAGAAAGGAGAAGAAATGTCAGACTGAAGATGGGTGAAAAATGGGATGAAGCTAGGAGAGTACTTGATATGCCTCATCTGAGCACAAACAATGATAGACAGTTTCTACATCTTCTGGACAAGCTGGAGATCTCTAATCCAAACAATGACATGTACATGAATGCTATAAAGACTGAAGTCTCAAGGATCACAGCTGCCTTTGACAGATCCCTAAATGAGATGAGCATATTTGTATATTGTCAGAGCGAAGGATCTTTCAAGGTGTCACTTCATCTGTTTGAGAATCGTTCTTTGTCAGAGATTTGGGTTCTTCTCAACAAAGTCAAAAGAAGCTCAAAATTGAATGAAGTTCTTCGAGAAAGGCTCAAAGAGTTTGCCAGCAGGGCTAGTCCTCAAGTGGTCAACAATCCTCATCAGGTAAGATTCTTTAAGTCTGACTGTCTTCAAATCTGCCAGCTCGATTCACAATCTCTTAAAGACTACTCAGCTAAGCATCTGGTCTGGATGGAACATCACTTAAGAACTGCTGGATATTCATCCATGTTGAAAACTCAAGCAGCTGATCTGATTCAAGCTTATTGTGAAAAGAATATTAAAAGGTACAATCAACTCAAGAATAAGCTAAAGACAGTTGGAGTTCATCCAGTCAGGCCAGACAGCTTCACTTCAGAAAAGGATCGTGTCTTTGACAGGGAGTTGCTTCAAGATTTAGAAGAAGGTGAAGTCAGAAGAGAAGACAACTGAAGTCAATTAGCTCAAAACTCAATGTAATATGATCAGAGCTTTATGAATCAAGATAGACTAATGTAGTTATATGTTCAGGCTAGAGGAACATCTATCTTGTATTCACTTGTAAATTTCTTTTAGAATCTGGAAAATGTTAAATATAATCCAGAACTTTTCTGCTATTTACTTTGCATTACTGTTTATATCTTTTTCTTATTTGTTAGTTGAGTTATCCTCTAGGTATTTGTTGTTATTGTCTAACAAGCAAATAGGGGGAGATTGAAAGGCATATGTCATAGCCTATTTGTTTATTCGTGGATTTAACTCAACTCAATTAAGAATGTAATAAGTAAATAGTGGATCTATCGTCAGAGAGATCTCACAGAGTAACATATGTCAAAGGATTAAGAAGCATTGTTCATCTACAGACTTGATTACTTAATTCACTGGAAGAAGCTCAAGAAATTGATCAAGCCTCAGTGATATAAATCAAGATTGTGGATTTAATCAAGTGACAGAGATCTCGTCAGGGTATCAATTAATTACAAGGATTTAGTCTGAAGAAAATCAAGAGTATCAAGGTCAAGGCATGAAGAAACGTCACGGAAGTTAGTCACTCATGAACCAGACAGTACATCGAGTGTCAACATTGAAGTGGTGGAATTGATTCATAATTTTCAGTGATTTTCAGAAGATATTCAGAAGAATGGTTGCTGCTCAAGATTAGTATTAATTCTCTATTAATTAATTAAGTCATATAATTTAATTAAGAAAATAATTATATCTGCAAAGATTAATTTATTGATTAATTGAATTAATTGATTAATTAATTCAGAATTAATATTAAGGGTTTTCAGAATTTTTATTAGATTAAAATCTATTATTAATTCAGTAAGACAATATGATTTGAACTACTATGACAATCGGTATGATAATTGATAGTCATACCGAAAGTCTTGCTAGTTCATTCTGATTGTCTTGCTAGCTCTAAAGATAGTTCTACCGATTGTCTTGCTGAGCCAAGGGATTGTCATTGCAGTTCATTTCCATTCGGCTGTTTTGATAAAAGAAGCAGAAGACATTCATTCTGACAATCATCCAAAAAAACCAAGTCAAGAACACAGCAGAAACAAAAGCAAAACATTTTATTTTTCATCTGCTTTATTCAAGATCAAAATTCTAGATTGTAAAGTTAAATCCAAACCACTAGAATTATTTATCTTGTTCTTGTGTAACAATCTAGCGGATCAAAATCCCTAGAACTTAATCTCAAATCGCATTTAGCATTTGATCTTTTTATTGCAAAAATAGAAAAAGTTCATGTCGAATTTATTCTAGATTTATAATAATTGATTTGAGATTAATCCCTTGTAATAGATACCGTTGTTGTAACACCTTTCAAGTTTAATAAAAGTTTTATTTAACTTGAATTTTGTTTCACCTTTTTATTCCGCATTTTATTCGATTAAACGGTATAGTTTGTATTCAACCCCCCCTTCTACAAATATATTGGGACCTAACAGAAAGTACTATCTTTATTTGAATAATTGAAAATAAGTTTGATTATCGAAACATTATTCTTTAATAAAATAAAGAATATTATTAAATAATAAGCGGAGTCATAATACCTCGAATGAATATTATAAATAATATTCATTAAATAAAATAACGGAGTCATACATCCTCAATGAATATCCAATTAATAATCATTCAATGTAATAAACAGAGTCATAAATCCTCGAATGAATATTCAAATAATATTCATTAAATAAAATAAAGTTATTGAATAAACCTTATTCGATTAATAGTTTTGAAAACTATTCATATATATATATATATATATATATATTATACACGGGAGCCTTGCCTCCCGGTTTTAGAAAAAGTTCACCTTTTGATCCCCTATACTAAGGGTAAACTCAAATACCGCTTATCTCTAGCATATGTATTATGCAACTATAAGCATTTGAACCAACAGTTATATAAATCAAGAATATGAAACAGGCATGCATATATATACCATATCACATGCTACAATATATCGCAAGAATTTGCTAATAACAAATATGCATTTATCGCAAGATCATGCATATACACATATACATCACAACAACAGTTATACGGGTAGAAAACTTGCCTGAGCGACTGGGGGTTACAAATGGCTCGGGACGAGTCTGGTAACCTATAAACAACATGTGAGTTGGAATTAAACCAAAGTCACTTGTAAATCTATACTTTAACCAAATTAGACTCTAACGCTCGCTTTGCGCTTACTGATTCTCTTAAGTCACTCGAGTACCCTCGGCTCCACCATTTTTAATAATTTAACCATTACGAGTTTTAAGGAGATTCTTTCGCGAGTGTCTTACCAACTTCCTAACACACTCTACATAAATGTTTCATACTCCAATTAGCTCTTTAGGGTCTTTAACCAATGATTCAAAGTAAGGCGAGGGGTAATGGTTCGTTCGCGAAACGTCGTTACTTAAAACGACCGTTTCTCCTAAACCGTACATCGGAAACAAACGAACCACATATCAAAACGAAGCTTGTAACATGAACTATCTAAAAATGGCAATGGTCAAAACCTAGCAGTGAGTTCACGGGTCCTAATGTTAAGAACAAAAACAGTCTAAAGTAAATCGGGCATTACGACGGCTATGTTTACGCGATTTCCCAAATTTAAACCAATCCAAATCAATCACCAATCAATCCCAATTCATTCATACAACCAACATCCATCCAAAACACACTACAACAGTCCCAACACCTCAAGTTCTTCCAATTTATGTTATTCTCATCATGAACTTAAACTATACTTAATTCCTTTAACAAATCAACAAGATTCAACATTCATACCACTACCACTCCAACCCAAACTCTAAACAAACAAGCTTCATGCTTCACATATACTATATTACTCATAATCATTCCTAAATACTCAAAACTAAAGCTAGGGCTTGGAGTTTATACCTTCTTGAAGCTTCTTAACACAACACAAGAGCTTTGAATGCCTAAAGAACCTTGATCCTTGCTTGCATAACCTTAAACTTTCATAAAAATTCAAGAAACTAAAGTTATTTCTTTGAAAGTTACTATTCACCATCTTCTTCCTTGAATTATTGGAAGAGATTATGAAGGAATTTGAAGCTTAAACTCATGGAATAGCTATATCTATGCATAAGGAGTACTAGATAATTATCTTACCAATTAAGGAAGCTTGGAACTTCAATTTTGAAATTCTTCTTCTTGAAAATGGGGAAAAGCCGAGAGCAAGCTTGGAAGAAAGAGATGATTTTGTGTTTTTTGCTTTGATTTGTTTTTGGTTGGTTGTTTTTGTTTAGATTTTGGTTAATTACCTTAATAACCTTGAACTTTGTGTGGTTATCATTCATCCACACCTCCTTCCCTCCTATGTCATGCTTACATCACCTTATTGTGTCATCATCCCTTACTTGTCCTCTCCTTATTGGTTGGATGACCTCATCATCCCTAACCTCCTTGATTAACTTCCTAATTGTTTGCCTAATGACCGCTGATCTGTTATACGGTTCGCTTAACTTTCGTTTTCGTTTATCGTTTGAGGGATCATACCCGGGATCTTATTACTTGGGTTTCCTTAACCTTTCTCAATACATTCTAATCCTTTTATGATCCTCTCTTATAATCCTTTTATTTAAATCCTTTTTATCCTGTTACCTTATACTCAATTCTTTCCGTATCTAGTGGATTTCCGGGAAAAATCAAAGTGTTCGGAATTGGATTCTGACGATCTTTACATACACTTATATACTATATAGAGTACTAATAAAATCTCAGAATATCCATAACAGAACCCCTACATAGTGTGGCATGAAAAGTTTTCTCATTCAGCAAAAACACTATTCATAAGGGTTACAAAAAGTTCAAAAATTGGGGTTATTACAGTCTCCCCTCCTTTAAAGGTTTCCGTCCCGGAATCAGATAGAAAATGAATAGGGATACTCTCTTAGCATTGCACTTTCTAACTCTCGAGTAAATTTTCCCACATTGTGGTCCTACCACCAAACTCTGCCTAGTTTGATAACCCTTCTCCTAAGCACTTGTTCCTTTTCACTCTATAACCCTTCCTGGTTGCTCCATATAGGTTACGTCGGGTTGCATGTCTATGCGCTCATATGCCCCTATTTGTCTGGCATCCGAATTACACTTACTTAACATTGATACGTGGAATCATGTTATGAACTTGCTACATGTTCGGGGGTAGGGCTAGCTCATATGCTAACTTCCCAATACGTCGTAATACCTCAAAGGGTCCAACAATTCGTGGGCTTAGCTTTCCTTTCTTTCCGAACCTCATCAATCCTTTCCAAGGGATACCTTTAACATTACTAGGTCCCATATTTCCTATTCCTTGTCCTTTCATGTCAAATCAACATACTTTTTATGTCCATCTTGGGTTACTACCAGCCGTCCTCTGATTAGATCTATTATATCCTTGGTCCTTTGGACTACTGCGGGTCCGAGCATCTTGCGCTCTACAACTTCATCCTAACATAAGGGAGATCGACACTGTCTTCCCTCAAGGATCTCATAAGGCGATATCTCAATACTGACATATGATCTATTGTCATAAGAAAACTCACTCCGTGTTAAGTGATCATTCCAATTTCTTTCAAGTCTATTGCACAGACTCTCATTATAGCTTTTAGCATTAGAGCTTTTGCTTCTCAATACCTATTCTTTTCCAGTTCGTAATCGCTACTACCTTCCGTTCCTAATATTATACTGGTTATACTTTTGCTCGTTAGTGTTCTATAACCTTTTAATAACCACGTCAACCTTAGTATCACGAATGTGTTTCCCTTCCGAATACTACCATAACTTTATTACTCCTTTTTCAGCTGTTTCTATTTCCCAAAGTTTGATCAATCATATAGAAGTAAAGGAATTTGTTGAGAGATCACTATGATCATGAACACTTGTTATATCGCATAGTTAGTACAGAAGGTGGCCAGCCTTTAGTACTTGACAAGCAATTAAACAATAGATGGTATCCTAGTAGGCTTCTATCACACAGATAGATAGTCATTCGACAATACCTCCCCTTCTGGAAGGGTTGTTCTTCTCAGCTTACATGAAATGAAAAGAAGAGAAAAGAACGAACTGAAGAGAATTGTATATTCGTAAAAAAAAAAATTCTTGCCATAAAATATCTGGCTTGAAATCCACCTCTGAACTATAGAGGTTTGTCATAGGAGAACAAAACATATATGTATATATATCAAGCATTATCGCATCGTATTTCACATGCTGAATATTTACTATTCCGTGCATCATTCTATGGACCCATGCTCTTGCTCGAGCTTATAAACAATCACCTTTGAAACTCCCTCGACATCGAAAATCGAATCTGGGATTTCATTTTATACATCATCGATACTAGAATTCTGTGCTTGCACCGCAACCTTCCTCGTATAGTAATACGACTCTCTATTGATAAGAGGGAATAAATATTCAATAGGCAGATACTCTACTTAATTAGTCTATCAATGATAACTTATACACTACCACGACCCGATTAGTGGTACTCAACCTCAACATCCATTCCAATACAACTCTCACGGTTGTAATCAGCTCATTACTCGCAGAATCATTGCTGCATTACTATGGTCCACCACTGACCTACTGTCGTCATTCACTTTCCATGAAATCTTAATATCTAACCATACGGAGTCCATACATGTCGTATAGAATCCTTCTAAGGAGTTAACATAATCACCATTCATGATTCATGAAGAACACTCCAGATCCTGGCGTATATTCATGACATGAAGCAGATAAAATTGCAGAAGAGTTTCAATCAAAGCAACGATAGAAGGTTAATACCATTCTTAATCATATGCCTTAAATAGAAGACTTAACTCAAAGGTTCGTCTAGTCCTTTTTGAAACATGGTCCTGGCTTATCTCAAGATAGTATCTTCTGAGATAGATAGCCCGCTCATGGCGATTACACGAATTAAACCTTTACCAACTACTATTACGGTTGGGTATTGCACAGTCATCAGAAGGAATGTCAATCTTTCAAACCATAATACAACCTTCACAGCTTTAACCATCATCACTGTATTCCTTTGGCACAAGCGCCTATAATTATCCTCTTACCTTTAAAATGTCGGCCACCTCTTTGGCCTTTCCTGATAGTAACATTTCCCTACAGTCAATGTCATTTTAACCACCTCCAAATAAATTTTCTACCTCGTTTCAATCACAGCTTATGTGAAGATGTTTTCCTTAAAATCTGATGAGTAAAAAAATATATCACCATTTTTCCATAAGTTATTGCCTCAGTCTTTAGAGGTTAATCACTGTCACGAATGACTCTCAATCATACTTAGAACATTTTTTTTATCTTAGGTCCTAATTTCCCTGAACAGTTTAGACCTTTACTGGTTCGATCCATACTTTCTCATGGTTTAACACGTGCCCCACTTGGCATCATTATAATTATGTCATATTTCCTTTATCAACATTTCTATTCTTGAGAATTTTGAATATTACCTTTCTCCTTGTAAAACCTCTAAGGTTATCCTTGAATCGTTCCTCCTGTATTCCCTAGATACAGGGTATATCAAGGATCATTGTCTATATACTTCTGAAAATTTCTCCACTGATTCTTAAAGGTTGTTATTACCTTAATCCTTTCCGATTTATACTGTCAAAACTCATACTATCCCTATTAAGGGTGAAATGCCAACCTTTATGCATTCCCCTAGGATTCATTTTAAGTTACCGATGTTCTATCCTTAATTCTACCTTTAAAAAGGTACATGCATCCTTCCATGGATAAATCAAGTCATATATCCCTGATAAGGGTGTCTTATTCAATCATTCCCACCTCGATAATATATGCCTAATTTCACAATAACATCTGTATTCAAAATGAGGTCAATCAATTATGGCCTCCAAAAGATAACAGCGGTTATCCGCTTTTCTTTCCTAATTTGGTAATGACAACAGGGATGTTCTGGAAGATATTGGTCGTGTTCAACGTGAACTTCTTCTTAATAATTCCATATTTACTTTTGTTGTTTATTTCAACAGTCATCTCAATGTTGGGATATCTTTCATACCTGGCGTCTCCCTTTCTGGGTATCAAGCCACCGGTCTTACACTTCACATTCTTGAAGGTCACTTCCTTCATCCAATTTTCCTAATTTCTTACTTCCTTGTCTCCTCAGTCTATCTGCGTCTCATTATTTATCCTTCGAATTATCTCAAGGTTTCCCCGTATCCTTCCAACTTGAAGGGGTACAACATATATATCTCTTATGTCTTCAACCATCAACTTTAACTCATGGTAAATCATCCTCATCCTGACGATCATATACTTTTCTATTTCTATTGCTACGAGTCTTTAGGGTTTCCTCATACCTGATTCCCTTATCATTCCTCAAACTCTATTGCCTTTATATTCCTTTCCACTTCAGTTTCTTTTTATTTTCCTTTCTCTTATCATTATTTCATGAACCAACACAACATAAGCATTGATTTCATACATCCCGTCATTCTGGATTCGTGTCCTCAGAACGAATCTTGATAACTTTTACAACTTAGATTCATAATTCATCATAATCGTCTGCCTTTGTTCTGGCTCTAAAGCTTTTATACTATCTCCATAACCTTGGGAAGTACTTTCCTGAAAACAATTGACTGAACTTAAATCAGTTTATTATAATCTCTTGCTCCGTGCCTTCCTTGGCCTTTCACCAGCGGGTGGCCTCTCTCTTAGGAGGGTGAGTGATAAAACAGTCTTTTGTGATTCGTCAATCATTTAGAATTTCAAATGATTCCTATATTTCCTTTAGCCAGGCTCTTGCCTCGACTGGGTCAACCTGTTCCTTGGAACTCTGAGAGCTTAGCGATTTAAAGGTCATGAAAGAATTTCCTAACGCATTGTTTCCTCAAGGTGGTGGTTGGGGGTAATAGTCTAAGTTCTTTTTAGACAGGTCCATGAATTGCCGTATAGGAGTACCGTCTCGGGTCTCCTTTCCTTACTCAACTTTCTGTTTCCTTAGTATGAAATGTTTCATCCTTCTCCCATACTTGGGGTTATCTTATACGTTAAAATCCTCATTTTCCACTTCATTATGTTATGGGTTCCTTCTATCTTGATGGCGTCCTCCCTGACTATCACATTCAGGGTTTGCCCTAAATCTTATTCCTTGAACTATGACTTTCGTCTAAGATCTCATCTTTAAGCTCTTGAACATTTGGAACCCAAAATCTATAGGAATACCTCATTATTCCCTTATCATCTTTCTCGGTATTAATCTCATATCTATTTGTTGGCTCTCTGCCTTCATTCATCACTTTTTCTGGCACAATATGTTCTTTTCCAATAATTCGGTCTGTATTGCAATCTCAAACAGCTTTTCGGTACCGGCTCTGGTTACCTTCACTTCTATTTCCATTTTCTCAAAATCTCTTATAAACTCTCCCAAAGACATTATTATCTTGAGTCTCTCCTTTTTACTAAGGGCATCAGCCACCACATTGGCTTTCCCCGAATGATAAAGAATCTCCCAATCAATATTCTTGATTAGCTCTAACCGCCTCCTCTGGCGTATGTAGAGCTCTTTCTACGTGAAAATGTACTAGAGCACTTATGGCTTAGGTAATTCTCGCACTTCTCTCCATACAAGTAGTGCCTCCAATCTTTAGGGCAAAACTATAACCATGAGCCCAAGCTCATGGGTGGGGATATCGAATTTTATATTCCCTTAATTTTCTTGACGCGTACTCGAGTACCTTGTTGTGCTGTATAAGTGCACCCTAATTCCTTATGCGAAGCATCAATACAAATCACAAAATCTCCTTTTTCCATCCGGCAATGCCAACATAGGGGCCATCACCAATCTTTGCTTCAGTTCTTGAAAGCTGTTCTCGCATTTCTCTGTCCATTCAAACTTCTCAGCCTTACGAGTAAGCCGCGTTAAAGGGGCTACTATCTTTACAAACTCGAACGAACCTCCGGCAGTGACCGGCCAATCCTACCTCTGGTAGTCGCCCTAACCATGGTTATCAATTCCTCAGCGGTCATCTTTTCAGTCTTGTTAGGATCCTCCACGAGATCCTTCTCAACAACAATCCCTTCTGGGACAACATCCTCAACCGCTACATCCTTAATATGAACATCATCCGGTCCTGCGTTAGGACGCTCCATCGGATCCACAATCCGATCTCCAATTAGTAATAAAACATCATCGCGTTGTTGCTCCTCAACCTCAAGGTTCGGAGTCCCGCTACCATATACGATAACGAACTACGCCTCTATCACGATATTTATACGGGTTCCCATAAGGGTTTTAACTGTCAGTACTACGTTAGGTAGCCCGACTATGAACTTGGCAGAGTTCTTATTATCTTAGTGAACTTATTATCTTAACGTCACATTATCTCTGAGGTTTATAACGCTTAGCTCTGATACCACTTCTGTAACACCCCCAAATCCGGGGTCGGGGATCCGGGTTTTCACGAGTTCCATTTCCCTTAATAACACCCAATCTTAATAAACAATCAACTACTCTGTACTGTGACCCCACAATAAACACACACACCACAAGTTATAGTCTCAGAGATGAATACCCAAAAATAACGCAAGTCCTTATATTCCACAATTATAAACCGTTACACCTTAAAAGAATTCTGAATAAATTTACATATTCCTTGCCATTATTACAATTCATATTATACATAAGTCTGGTTCATCAATAGTTGAAAACCTAGCCTATTGGTAGATCCTACCTCAGCTACGGCGGCATCAATGCTGACTGCGGAACGTTTTCTAACCGCTTGCGAATCGGGAGCTTGGTCCTGTTCATCTTTTCTATCTGTTGTTGTGTGATGAAAGAAGAAAGCAAGGGTGAGCAGCAAGCCCACCAAAATAATATGTATAATGATTAACAATATATGAGCCTTCTCATAGAACTCATGAAAGTCTTGGTCAAAAGAAATGAACCAAGTTTGATATCTTAATGCGATGAAGTCGCAAAATATTCTGTATATATACATATATACTTTTCAAAATCTTGGAAGTCCTCTTCCATGCATAATATACACAGAGTTCCAGTTTATAACTGTATAAAAATATCGTTGCAAGGTGATCTCATATATCTAACCTTGTCTCAACGTTTTTCTGAAAATCTTTGTCATGCATAAGATAATCAATTACTAGATATAAGTTTAAAAGATGAAGTTACAAGATACTCCAATATACTTATATCTTTTCCAAATAGTACTTGAACTACCACCGTTCAAGTTATAATTAGTTTCAAAAGTTCCTCACCCAGATGAGACTACAAGATAAGACTTGAATAGATTCAATCCTTGAAATATCATTGTAAATAATGAAGTTACGAGATGCTTCATTAAGTCCCGATATATAAATATATTCATATATATATATATATATCTCCCATACATTTCCTGAAAACCTCTATCATGTAAAGTATGAACAGAGTTGCAATATTCAATAAATTTGGAAAGGAAAGAATTTTGGCATAAACCCGATATCTTGCTGATCAGGCAAAGATACCAATAAGTAACCTTTTCTACTAGTAGATGGATGAATCCCCCACCGGTCATCACCCTGGCCACATAAGAACCTTGTGCTAGACCGCCACCCGGCCTCTTACGCGTTGATGTATTGCCACCCAGCCACTTACACTTTGATAGACCGTACCCCGGCTTGTCGCTTATGCCGACTCAATTAGATGGGCTTACTTCCCGAACGTTGGGTAAGTAATCAATTCACTTGTTTTCTCAAAACATCAACCACGTTGCGAATGTAAAATACACCACAGAGCTGGATCCCCCAGGTTTTTGAGCGAGTATTTAAATCCCCTTTGAAAGGAAGATCTTAAATATAAAAATGAGTTTTGGGGTCTACTCTAACTTTAAAAATCATTTTGAAGACTCGATAACATTTTTAAGAATGTTTGGAGTACTGCTGATTTATTAAAATAAACCAGTCCCGGTATATTAGAAATATCTGAATATTATTATTTAAATAATATTCTCATAAAGATAATCCTTATAAAAATAATCGAAGTAGAAGTTTTAAAACTCATACTTGAATGAATATTAAATAATCAAAGATATCATTATACGAAAGTACTATCTTTATTTGAATAATTGAAAATAAGTTTGATTATCAAAAAATTATTCTTTAATAAAATAAAGAATATTATTAAATAATAAGCGGAGTCATAATACCTCGAATCAATATTATAAATAATATTCATTACATAAAATAACGGAGTCATACATTGATAAGTGACACTTTACACCACTTAGAACGTCTTAAAATGGCTTAAATTGGTGTCTTGAAATCAAGTATTTTGTATATTTGATGCGTTTTTCTAGTGTTTATGCATTTCAGGGTAATAGTTGCATTTCGGGGGAGGAATCATCAAGAATAAGCCTTGGCATGTGTTCACCATTGCGAGAGGAAAGGAATGGGCAGATTACGGCGAAGAAACGGAGCAAGCTTGGAATTTTTCCAGTAGGGTCCTGCGCGCCCGCGCAGCAATGCTGAGCGGCCGCGCAGCAGCCTGCGCGCCCGCGCAGAAATGCTGAGCGGCCGCGCAAGGTCGGGGAAAAAAGCTGAATTATTTTAGACTTCTACTTCTGTATGGCTTCCAACTTCTATGTAATCTGAGTTTTATGGGACTATTATATAGGTAGATTTGAGACGTTTTTCATAGAGAGTATTAAGGAGATTATGTTTTAGATTGTGTTTTACGTAAGAAGCAAAGGAGATAAGGAAGAAGACCGATTTAGCACACCGCAACGAAGAGGAAGCATATATTCTTGTGATTCTTGTTTCGTTGTAACGTTGGATGCTAGTTTTCTTGCTTTGACTTATTTACTCTTGGGACGTACTCTGTTTTAATATAATTAGTGTAGTTATTATTTTCTTGTGTTGTTTGTCATGATTTCATATGAACCCATGATGGCGATAAGTTCTATTATGGGCTAATCGTGATCATGGGGTTACAACGGATTTATTATGGAATTCTTTAGTTAATTATTTAATACTTTAGTGTGTGATGATTGCATGATATCTAGTATTGGTTGTGCGTATTTGTCTTATGTGCGTCGCAAACATATAAGATAGGGTGTTAATCTCTTGTGAAGCGACGGTGGATCTTGAGATTTAGAACTTGCCATGCTAGCATAGGTTCATGTACGTTGTGCATGATTAGTGGGTAACTCTAACAGTTTTATTTGCCCTATGTAATCAAAAGAAATAACTTGTGCTTAAATCGTTGTGTTGTCAATTTCTGTAGACATATAGGAACTCAACATAATTGATGACTATTCAACTTCTATCTTAATTGTGGATGTTTGGTAGAATGGTATTAGTACAATGAAAGTTGGCTTTTATCAGTTTTGTGTTATTCGATTAATATCATCACTGTCACATGCTAAAGGTAATAACAATGGTTATAGAAGGAAGTAATAATAAAGTTGTGATCTCATGAGTGTTTTATTATTGATAATTTGAAGTGTTAGTTAAGTGGTTAATTAAGTAGTTAATTATAGTTAATATTTGATCAACAATTTTAAGTGTTATTATCTTAACATTGAGAAGTAATCATACATTGGTGAGTGAGTTTAATTAGACAATAAATTAGTCTGAGTCTCTGAGGGAACGAACTAGAAAGTATTCTATATTACTTGCGAACGCGTATACTTGCGTGAATATTAGCGCGTGTTTTCGCCCTAACAAGTTTTTGGCGCCGCTGCCGGGGACTCGGCGTATTTGTTTATTTTATGTGCTTACCATCATTGGTCATTAGGACTCAGTGATTAGGACGTAATAGTTACTTACTCTTTTCGGCTGTGTTTCAGGTACTTTAGCAAGCGTTTATGCAAACTCGTTCTCGTGCTCGCAAGAGGACTTTAGATACAGCTGAGGAGACAGATGAAGTTCTTGATATTCCGGAGAAGTTAGATTTTGAGGATTCGGATTCAGGAGCTGAGCAGAAAGAACCAGTAAACATGGGAGATCGTATTGTTCAAGCTGATCCAGCTCTTATGGATTTTTCTCGGCCTAAAATTGATGATATTCAGTCAAGCATCCTTCATCCGGCTATTCAAGCTAACACCTTTGAAATCAAGCCGGGCACTATTCAGATGGTGCAGAATTCTGTTTCTTTTGGAGGAGCGGCAACTGAAGACCCCAACATGCACATAAGAAATTTTGTCGAGATCTGCAGCACTTTTAAGTATAATGGCGTGACTGATGAGGCTATCAAGTTGAGGCTTTTCCCATTCTCACTGAGGGATAAGGCTAAAGACTGGTTACATTCTGAACCAGCTGGGTCCATCACTACGTGGCAAGATCTGGCGCAAAAGTTTCTGGTGAAGTTTTATCCAATGGCAAAGACTGCTGCTATGAGGAGTGCTCTTACTCAGTTTGCGCAGCAACCTACAGAATCTATGTGCGAGGCTTGGGAACGCTACAAGGAAATGTTGAGAAAATGTCCACATCATGGAATGCCGGATTGGATGGTGATCACTGGTTTCTATAATGGGTTGGGGGCCCAATCTCGGCCCATGCTCGATGCAGCAGCTGGAGGCGCCTTATGGGCTAAAAGCTATACTGAGGCGTATAATCTTATAGAGACGATGGCTGCAAATGAGCATCAAAACCCAACTCAGAGGATGACGTCAGACAAGGTAGCAGGTATTCTGGAAGTTGATGCAGCCACCGCTATTGCAGCCCAGCTCCAAGCGCTATCAATGAAGGTCGATTCTCTGGCTACGTATGGAGTTAATCAAATAGCTATGGTTTGTGAGCTTTGTGCAGGTTCTCATGCTACGGATCAGTGTTCTCTTGTCAACGAATCTGTTCAGTATGTGAATAATTATCAGCGACAACAGCAGCCTGTGCCAGCGACCTATCATCCTAATAACAGAAATCATCCAAATTTCAGCTGGGGGAATAATCAGAATGCGATTCAGCCAACATATCAGCAAGGAGTGAGTAAACAGTTTAACCCACCTGGATTCCAGCAACCACAGCAGTATGCTACAAGGCAATCATATCCTCAACAGGGAAGTGCAGCTGCACCTACTAGTGCTGATTTTGAGAAACTTAAGCTGTTGTGCAAGAGTCAGGCGGTTTCTATCAAGACCTTGGAAAATCAAATCGGTCAATTAGCCAATACAGTGCTCAATGGTCAACCTGGCACTCTTCCCAGTGACACGGAAGTACCAGGCAGGAAGGAAGCTAAAGAGCAAGTCAAGGCTATTACCTTAAGGTCTGGAAAAGTAGCTGATGCTGAAAAGGCAAAAGAAGTCGAAGCTGAAGTTAGAGATGAAGAATCTAAGCAAAAGGAGAAAGCGGCGGAACCAAGGAAGACTACTGTTGAACACACTCTGCCTGAGGCTAATACAGGGGAGAAACAACTTTATCCTCCACCACCTTTTCCTAAGAGATTGCAGCAACAAAAGCTAGATAGACAGTTCGAGAAGTTTCTGGAGGTGTTCAAGAAACTTCACATCAATATACCTTTCGCTGAGGCTCTGGAACAAATGCCTAGTTATGCGAAGTTTATGAAGACTATTCTTTCAAGGAAGGTGAAACTGGATGACCTTGAAACCGTTGCTCTCACGGAAGAATGCAGCGCTGTTCTGCAGCAAAAGTTACCGCCAAAACTGAAAGATCCAGGAAGCTTCACCATTCCTTGCACCATTGGCAATCTAACTTTTGACAAGTGCCTTTGTGATTTGGGAGCAAGCATTAATCTAATGCCTTTGTCGATCTTTAAGAAGCTGGATCTGCCTGATCCAAAACCCACATACATGTCGCTACAATTGGCTGACCGTTCCATTACTTACCCAAGGGGCATAGTTGAGGATGTGCTCGTCAAGGTGGATAAGCTCTTCTTTCCTGCAGATTTTGTTATTCTGGATTTTGAGGAAGATAAGAAGATTCCCATAATCTCGGGGAGGCCTTTCTTGGCTACTGGCTGTACCTTGATAGATGTGCAAAAAGGAGAACTTACTATGCGGGTCCAAGATCAGGATGTGACCTTCAACGTATTCAAGGCAATGAAATTCCCTACAGAAGATGAGGAGTGCTTAAAAGTGGATGTGATTGATTCCGCGGTTACTTCAGAACTCGAGCACATGCTAATGTCTGATGCATTGGAAAAGGCCTTAGTGGGGGAATTTGACAGTGATGATGAAGATAGCAACGAGCAATTACAATATCTGAACGCTTCTCCCTGGAAGCGAAAGCTGGACATACCATTTGAATCTCTTGGTACTTCTGACCTCAAGAACGCTGAAGGGAAGCTCAAACCATCAATAGAGGAAGCACCTACCTTGGAGCTCAAACCATTACCTGAACACTTGAGGTATGCTTTTTTGGTGATTCATCTACGTTACCTGTTATTATTTCAGCTGACCTTTCAGGTAGTGAGGAAGACAAGCTCTTAAGGATTTTGAGAGAATTCAAATCGGCTATAGGATGGACCATAGCAGACATCAAGGGGATAAGTCCTTCATATTGTATGCATAAAATTCTGTTAGAGGAAGGTAGTAAGCCAACTGTGGAACAGCAGCGAAGACTGAATCCGATCATGAAGGAGGTGGTAAAGAAAGAAATTCTGAAATGGCTAGATGCAGGCATCATTTATCCTATTTCTGACAGCTCGTGGGTGAGCCCCGTACAATGTGTACCTAAGAAAGGAGGTATCACTGTGGTCGCAAATGAAAAGAATGAGCTTATCCCTACTCGAACAGTTACAGGATGGAGAGTATGCATGGATTATAGGAAATTGAACAAAGCCACAAGGAAGGACCACTTTCCTCTTCCATTTATTGATCAAATGCTTGACAGATTGGCAGGACATGAGTATTTTTGTCTTCTGGATGGTTATTCCGGGTATAATCAGATTTGTATTGCACCAGAGGATCAGGAAAAGACTACTTTCACTTGTCCATTTGGCATATTTGCTTTTCGTAGAGTTTCGTTTGGGTTATGTGGCGCCCCGGCCACCTTTCAAAGATGTATGATGGCTATATTCTCTGACATGATTGGAAATAACGTCGAAGTGTTCATGGATGACTTCTCCGTCTTTGGACACTCATATGATGAATGTTTGAATAATCTGCGCGCCGTATTCAAAAGATGCGTGAAAACTAATTTGGTGCTTAATTGGGAGAAATGTCATTTTATGGTGCGTGAAGGCATTATCCTTGGGCATAAGGTCTCTAGCAAGGGTCCGGAGGTGGACAAGGCCAAGGTGGGAGTCATTGAAAATCTTCCCCCACCCAATTCTGTGAAAGGAATCCGTAGTTTTCTTGGTCATGCGGTTTTTTATCGGCGATTCATCAAGGACTTTTCAAAGATATCTAAGTCGTTGTGCAATTTGCTTGAGAAAGATGTGCCTTTCAAATTTGATGATGAATGTTTGGCAGCATTCGAGACTCTCAAGAAGAGTTTGATCACTGCACCAGTTATTACAGCACCAGATTGGATAGAACCGTTTGAGATGATGTGTGATGCGAGTGATTATACGGTAGGTGCAGTTCTGGGACAGCGTAAGAAAAATATCTTCCATGTGGTCTACTATGCGAGTAAGACTTTAAATGGGGCCCAATTGAACTACACCACTACTGAGAAGGAGCTTTTGGCTATAGTCTTTGGCTTTGAGAAATTTCGATCTTATCTGCTTGGTACGAAAGTAACAGTATTCACTGATCATGCCGCTATTCGCTATCTGGTTTCTAAGAAGGATTCGAAGCCGAGACTCATTCGTTGGGTGCTTTTACTTCAGGAATTTGAGTTAGAGATCAAAGATAGAAAAGGTACTGAGAATCAAGTAGCTGACCATCTCTCTAGGTTGGAGAATCCCGATTCTACTTCACAAGATAGGACGTTAATCAATGAATCTTTTCCGGATGAGCAGTTGTTTGCAATTCAGGAGGAAGAACCATGGTTTGCAGATATTGTAAACTATCTCGTCAGCAATATAATGCCTCTTAATTTGACATCCGCTCAAAAGAAGAAGTTTCTGCATGAGGTGAAGTGGTATATGTGGGATGAACCATATTTGTTTAGACAGGGAGCTGACCAGATCATCAGGAGATGTATCCCGTTCTGTGAGACGGAGGGGATATTACGAGACTGCCATTCCACGGTTTATGGTGGACACTATGGAGGTGAGAAGACGGCAGCTCGTATTCTGCAAGCAGGTTTTTTCTTGCCTACTTTGTTCAAGGATGCTCATCAGTTTGTTTTAAGGTGTGATCGTTGCCAAAGAGTGGGAAATTTGTCAAGGAAGGATGAGATGCCATTAAATGTGATGCTTGAAGTCGAGGTCTTTGATGTGTGGGGAATCGATTTTATGGGGCCTTTTATCTCGTCTTGCAATAATCAGTACATCTTGCTGGCAGTCGATTATGTCTCAAAATGGGTCGAAGTTAAAGCTTTACCGACAAATGATGCAAAGGTAGTACTAAATTTTCTTCATAAGCAAATTTTCACAAGGTTTGGAACGCCTCGGGTAATCATAAGTGATGAAGGATCGCATTTTTGCAACCGTAAGTTCACTTCTATGATGCAGCGTTATAATGTGAATCATCGAGTAGCTACTGCCTATCATCCGCAAACAAATGGTCAAACGGAAGTGTCTAACAGAGAGATAAAGCGTATTCTAGAGAAGGTTGTTTGTCCGTCAAGGAAGGATTGGTCTTTAAAGCTCGATGAAGCTGTTTGGGCTTACAGAACAGCATACAAAACTCCACTTGGGATGTCACCGTTTCAGTTGGTGTACGGTAAGGGATGTCATCTACCGGCGGAGCTTGATCATAAAGCCTACTGGGCATTGAAGAAATTGAACCTGGATTTAGATGCAGCTGGTAAGAAAAGAATGCTTCAGCTTAATGAACTTGATGAATTTCGACTTCAAGCATACGAGAATAACAAAATATATAAGGAAAAGGTGAAGAGGTGGCACGATAGGAAGCTACATCCTAAGTTATTTGTGCCAGGGCAACAAGTTCTGTTATTCAACTCTCGGCTCCGACTTTTTCCTGGGAAGTTGAAATCAAGATGGTCTGGACCTTTTATTGTCAAAACTGTGTTTCCACATGGAGCGGTGGAAATTTTTGAGAATGATTCGGACCAAGCATTCAAGGTTAACGGTCAGCGATTGAAGCACTACTATGGGGACATGGCAAACCGAGAGGTGGTTAGTGCCATTTTGTTGACTACTTGAGAAAGGTACGGGACGTCAAGCTAATGACGAAAAAGAAGCGCTGCGTGGGAGGCAACCCATGAATTGTTGTTACAGGAACCCTTAGAAGTTAATAACCTATCCAAAAACACAAAAAAATCAGAAAACAGGGGCTGAAAAAAAAAATTCCAGAGACCCTCTGCGCGCCCGCGCAGCTATGCTGAGAGGCCGCGCAGCTTGCTGCGCGCCCGCGCAGATATGCTGAGCGGCCGCGCAGGGGTCGAGTTCCAGATTTTTTTTACAATTCAGAAAAAAAAATAAAAAATAAAAATAAAACACAAAAACAGTTGTAGCCCATAAACCCATGAATTATTCCCACTACCCCATCATTTTATCCCTTAATTCCCAAACCCTAATCTAATCCATACCCTATATATACATACACCTATCCTACATATCTCTCACAAAACTTCCTACACTTAAACCCTCTCACAAATATCAAAAATCAGTTCTTACACACTAGTATTCACGAATCAATGGCACCCAAGAGAGCACGCACTATTGACAGCAGCAGCACAGTTCCTACTGCTGATTCATCGAGGGGTACTGCTGCAAGACCTCGGTTAACTGACAGAGCTGCGGAGGAGGAGTACACTAGGCTGTTGGGGAAGCCGATTCTGAAAGAGAGGGGGTTTTTACCATCAGGGAGGGATGGTGAGTTGTTGTCCATGATTGCAGAGAAGGGGTGGATAGCTTTTTGTGAGTCACCCGAAGCAGTACCGATGAGCGTTGTTCGCGAGTTCTACACGAACGCGAAGGCTGAAAAGAATGGGTTTTCTGTAGTCCGTGGGCTAACAGTTGATTATCATCCTGCGGCGATTCGCCGTGTGATTGGACAGCGAGAGAGGAAGCCCGAGGAGGAGAACTGGAATGAAAAGACTGCTGAGGATTTTGACTTGGATTTGATTTGTGCGACTCTCTGTCGACCGGGCACAGTTTGGAACCGCAGTCCAGCCAATAATGAGTATCGTCACTTTCCGGTGATCGCCATGAACAGGTATGCCCGTGCATGGAATGCATTTATATGTGCTAATATTTTTCCTTCTTCACATGCACACGAGGTCACAGTTGAGAGAACACAGTTGTTGTGGGGAATTCTGCATGATGAGTACTATGTGGACCTTGGTGAGTTTATCTACCAAGGAATTCTGAAGTTTTTGAGGGGAGCAAAGCATATGAACATCCCTTATGCATCCACGGTTACGAAGCTATGCCGAGCAGTAGGAGTGAACTGGCCGGCTCATGAGCAGTTGCAGTTGCCAGCAGCTTCGATAGATTCTGGCACTCTGAATGGGATGCAGGAGTGGACCGGTGGTGAGCCTGAGGAGCATGGGCTGGGTTATCGTCTTCCAGGAGGACGTCCAGCATGAGGTGCTACTATGGCTAGGCCAGGGCGTGGTGAGGCTGGTTCTTCGAGAGCTCAGGAGGGTGCTGGGATGGGTGATGCCCAGTATAGGAGGCTTTCACGACGGATGGATGCCATGTATGAGACGCAGAGCAAGTTTGCTCAGGAGCTCACCCTTGCATTAGGGACTGCTTTTCGAGGCCTTGGAGCTGATATCCAGTGGCCAGTTTTTGGTGAGGACTCTGCATACCCGCCGCCTGATACTCCACCCACTGAGGGTGATGATGATGATGACTCCGAGTAGGTATACCCTGTGTTCCTTTCTACTACTTTCACTGAGGACAGTGAAGATTTTTAGTTTGGGGGTGGTAGTTAAGGAATATTTGTGTGTGTGTCATTTAGTTGCATATTCATGATAGTTTAGTTCATATAGTTGCATAATGTATGCCATATAGTTTTTTTTATGAATGTCATGTAGCTCATGCATTTACTATGATCCCTTTTGCAATGATTTATCGACTGAATTGTGATATTGATGCGAGTGTAGTGATAGCATTAAAGTGATATTAAGTTGTGTAGGTTGATATGCATGCTAGAAATAATTGTAAGTCCACTAAGTCTTAAAGAATGCGTAAGGGCTAGATTGTTGTTATGATTTGGTTGTTTTCAAGGTCAATCTATTTATTATGCTTAGAATTCGATTATAGGTTCTTAATGATAAAAACATGAAAAAGAAAAATTTTTGGAGAAAAAAAATATGGAAGTTGTTGCTAGTTGTGGCTAAGCGTTAAATGGCTAGTAGCCGGCTCGCTTATGTTGCGAGTAGTCTAGGGTTGAGTAAGATGGAGCGAAACGCACTTGCTCAGAAGTTATAAAAAAAAAATAAAAAAATTTGCATAATTGATCAAGAGTGGGCTCTTTGATATTCGAGTTATTAAGTTCTTAGGGGACTTTGTGCCTAGTGACCTAAGGCTTTTAGAGTCTGGGATCCGCTAACCTAACGCTCGTTACATGGATACCATTGTATAAGTCTTTTGTGGACCTCACTCATTGCACGGTCAAATAAGCATTTGAGTTGTAAATAAAAAGCACGATTCGGTAGTAAGCTCCAGAGTTCTTGTAGTGTTGTATATCACTTTGTGCCTAGAATTTTTTATTCTTTGTATAATCATAGGATTGCCTTGAAGATAGTCTAGTCATAGTAATTGGTCTAGTTCCGAAGCATATCTGTTAAGCATTTGCACACACCACGTTTCTGGCTGTATGTCCGTTTGCATGAGTTTATTGATCTTTAGTTGTCTAACTGCATTCGTTAAGAGGTAACAATTGGGTTGGTTAATTATAGTAAGGGGGATCGTTGCATTGTCATATAGATTGCATTCATGCATATTTGTATTTGTTTTTGAGTCTGTGACGCTTGAGGACAAGCATCGATTTAAGTTTGGGGGTGTGATAAGTGGCATTTTACACCACTTAGAACGTCTTAAAATGGCTTAAATTGGTGTCTTGAAATCAAGTATTTTGTGTATTTGATGCGTTTTTCTAGTGTTTATGCATTTCAGGGTAATAGTTACATTTCGGGGGAGGAATCATCAAGAATAAGCCTTGGCATGTGTTCACCATTGCGAGAGGAAAGGAATGGGCAGATTACGGCGAAGAAACGGAGCAAGCTTGAAATTTTTCCAGTAAGGTCCTGCGCGCCCGCGCAGCAATGCTGAGCGGCCGCGCAGCAGCCTGCGCGCCCGCGCAGAAATGCTGAGCGGCCGCGCAAGGTCGGGGAAAAAAGCTGAATTATTTTAGACTTCTACTTCTGTATGGCTTCCAACTTCTATGTAATATGAGTTTTATGGGACTATTATATAGGTAGATTTGAGACGTTTTTCATAGAGAGTATTAAGGAGATTATGTTTTAGATTGTGTTTTACGTAAGAAGCAAAGGAGATAAGGAAGAAGACCGATTTAGCACACCGCAACGAAGAGGAAGCATATATTCTTGTGATTCTTGTTTCATTGTAA
Organism: Apium graveolens; assembly: GCF_009905375.1. Taxonomy (NCBI): domain Eukaryota; kingdom Viridiplantae; phylum Streptophyta; class Magnoliopsida; order Apiales; family Apiaceae; genus Apium; species Apium graveolens. The sequence goes on along the minus strand of NC_133653.1, from coordinate 247,014,597 downwards.
CGTTGGATGCTAGTTTTCTTGCTTTGACTTATTTACTCTTGTGACGTACTCTGTTTTAATATAATTAGTGTAGTTATTATTTTCTTGTGTTGTTTGTCATGATTTCATATGAACCCATGATGGCGATAAGTTCTATTATGGGCTAATCGTGATCATGGGGTTACAACGAATTTATTATGGAATTCTTTAGTTAATTGTTTAATACTTTAGTGTGTGATGATTGCATGATATCTAGTATTGGTTGTGCGTATTTGTCTTATGTGCGTCGCAAACATATAAGATAGGGTGTTAATCTCTTGTGAAGCGACGGTGGATCTTGAGATTTAGAACTTGCCATGCTAGCATAGGTTCATGTACGTTGTGCATGATTAGTGGGTAACTCTAACAGTTTTATTTGCCCTATGTAATCAAAAGAAATAACTTGTGCTTAAATCGTTGTGTTGTCAATTTCTGTAGACATATAGGAACTCAACATAATTGATGACTATTCAACTTCTATCTTAATTGTGGATGTTTGGTAGAATGGTATTAGTACAATGAAAGTTGGCTTTTATCAGTTTTGTGTTATTCGATTAATATCATCACCGTCACATGCTAAAGGTAATAACAATGGTTATAGAAGGAAGTAATAATGAAGTTGTGATCTCATGAGTGTTTTATTATTGATAATTTGAAGTGTTAGTTAAGTGGTTAATTAAGTAGTTAATTATAGTTAATATTTGATCAACAATTTTAAGTGTTATTATCTTAACATTGAGAAGTAATCATACATTGATGAGTGAGTTTAATTAGACAATAAATTAGTCTGAGTCTCTGAGGGAACGAACTAGAAAGTATTCTATATTACTTGCGAACGCGTATACTTGCGTGAATATTAGCGCGTGTTTTCGCCCTAACATACATCCTCAATGAATATCCAATTAATAATCATTCAATGTAATAAACAGAGTCATAAGTCCTCGAATGAATATTCAAATAATATTCATTAAATAAAATAAAGTTATCGAATAAACCTTATTCGATTAATAGTTTTGAAAACTATTCATATATATATATATATATATATATATATATTATACTCGGGAGCCTTACCTCCCGGTTTTAGAAAAATTTCACCTTTTGATCCCCTATACTAAAGGTAAACTCAAATACCGCTTATCTCTAGCATATGTATTATGCAACTATAAGCATTTGAACCAACAGTTATATAAATCAAGAATATGAAACAGGCATGCATACATATACCATATCACATGCTACAATATATCGCAAGAATTTGCTAATAACAAATATGCATTTATCACAAGATCATGCATATACACATATACATCACAACAACAGTTATACGGGTAGAAAACTTGCCTGAGCGACTGGGGGTTACAAATGACTCGGGATGAGTCTGGTAACCTATAAATAACATGTGAGTTGGAATTAAACCAAAGTCACTTGTAAATCTGTACTTTAACCAAATTAGACTCTAACGCTCGCTTTGCGCTTACTGATTCTCTTAAGTCACTCGAGTACCCTCGGCTCCACCATTTTTAATAATTTAACCATTACGAGTTTTAAGGCGATTCTTTCGCGAGTGTCTTACCAACTGCCTAACATACTCTACATAAATGTTTCATACTCCAATTAGCTCTTTAGGGTCTTTAACCAATGATTCAAAGTAAGGCGAGGGGTAATGGTTTATTCGCGAAACGTCGTTACTTAAAACGGCCGTTTCTCCTAAACCGTACATCGGAAACAAACGAACCACATATCAAAACGAAGCTCGTAACATGAACTATCTAAACATGGCAATGGTCAAAACCTAGCAGTGAGTTCACGGGTCCTAATGTTAAGAACAAAAACAGTCTAAAGTAAATCGGGCATTACGACGGCTATGTTTACGCGATTTCCCAAATTTAAACCAATCCAAATCAATCACCAATCAATCCCAATTCATTCATACAACCAACATCCATCCAAAACACACTACAACAGTCCCAACACCTCAAGTTCTTCCAATTTATGTTATTCTCATCATGAACTTAAACAATACTTAATTCCTTTAACAAATCAACAAGATTCAACATTCATACCACTACCACTCCAACCCAAACTCTAAACAAACAAGCTTCATGCTTCACATATACTATATTACTCATAACCATTCCTAAATACTCAAAACTAAAGCTAGGTTTGGAGTTTATACGTTCTTGAAGCTTCTTAACACAACACAAGAGCTTTGAATGCCTAAAGAACCTTGATCCTTGCTTTCATAACCTTAAACTTTCATAAAAATTCAAGAAACTAAAGTTATTTCTTTGAAAGTTACTATTCACCATCTTCTTCCTTGAATTATTAGAAGAGATTGTGAAGGAATTTGAAGCTTAAACTCATGGAATAGCTATATCTATGCATAAGGAGTACTAGATAATTATCTTACCAATTAAGGAAGCTTGGAACTTGAATTTAGAAATTCTTCTTCTTGAAAATGGGGAAAAGCCGAGAGCAAGCTTGGAAGAAAGAGATAATTTTGTGTTTTTTGCTTTGATTTGTTTTTGGTTGGTTGTTTTTGTTTAGATTTTGGTTAATTACCTTAATAACCTTGAACTTTGTGTGGTTATCATTCATCCACACCTCCTTCCCTCCTATGTCATGCTTACATCACCTTATTGTGTCATCATCCCTTACTTGTCCTCTCCTTATTGGTTGGATGACCTCATCATCCCTAACCTCCTTGATTAACTTCCTAATTGTTTGCCTAATGACCGCTGATCTGTTATACGGTTCGCTTAACTTTCGTTTTCGTTTATCGTTTGAGGGATCTTACCCGGGATCTTATTACTTGGGTTTCCTTAACCTTTCTCAATACATTCTAATCCTTTTATGATTCTCTCTTATAATCCTTTTATTTAAATCCTTTTTATCCTGTTACCTTATACTCAATTCTTTCCGTATCTAGTGGATTTCCGGGAAAAATCAAAGTGTTCGGAATTGGATTATGACGATCTTTACATACACTTATATACCATATAGAGTACTAATAAAATCTCAGAATATCCAACAGAACCCCTACATAGTGTGGCATGAAAATTTTTCTCATTCAGCAAAAACACTATTCATAAGGGTTACAAAAAGTTCAAAAATTGGGGTTATTACACATCTAGTTTAGCATTAATAGAGCAGGTGCAAGCAGCACATGAGCATCTAGGTTTGGCAGAAATGCACTCCAATTCATCATGAATAGTACGAAACTTAGTAAAATAAGCAGCAATAGAAAGAGTTCCTTGTGTAAGATGTGAAATCTCTTTTCTTAGATTAAAAAATTTAGGCATATTCGTTTGATCATAGCGAACCTTCAAATCCTCCCAAATTGCATGAGCAGTTTTTATATAAATAATACTTTGACGGATATCAATTGCAACAGAATTAAGTAGTCATGAAATTACTATATTATTGCATCGCATCCAATGAACAAGGAGATGAGAGGTTGTCAGAGGTCTCACATACGTTCCGTCAAAAACCCTAGCTTAAGCTTAAGTTTAAGCTTAAGTTTTGATGATAGTGCAATCTCCATAGATCGCTTCCATTGGCTATAGTTCTGTTCAGTGAGTATCACTGTAGTAAGCACCAGCCTGGATTGTCAGAAGGAGAGAGAAAGTAAGGATGATTCATATCCAGACTTGATGTTATAGCTAGAGGTGGCCAGACGGTCGGTTTGACTCGGTCCGGACGTGAACCGGCTCGCCAAAAAATCGCTTAACTCGGCTCGTTGCGTGCCGGTTAATTATTCGGCACTAACCGGCTGCAGAGGCGAACTGAACACGAATCAGCTTCCTAGAAATCGCGAACGGACCGGCACGGCACACGAACCGGCCCGTGTAACTCGTGAACGAATCAGAAACTGGTTTATTCGTTATTCGGCCCGGCACTTGGCGAATAACCGGCACATTCACCAATGCGCCAAAAGTTAGTTCACCTTATCTTGTTCTAGCTCGGCATTTCATCAAACACCTGGTGTGCAATGGCTACTACACTCCACAATACATTCACAAATCTTAGCTTATTCACCGCTTGTCCAAAACCCATAATTGGGGTTCGTAGACAAGTAAGATGTGAGGTGAGTGTGGCCGAGAAGAATCGTCAAGTGATACTTAAGAATGGCAATGATTCATTGCAAATATGCAGAGTTTTGAATGGTATGTGGCAAACAAGTGGTGGGTGGGGAAGAATTGATAGAGATGATGCTGTGGAGTCTATGCTTAAGTATGCTGATGCTGGGCTTGGCACAAAAAAAATGGTAAACAGAAGGTGGGTGGGAGGTGGCCAGGTGGGTGATTTGGATAAGTCAAAGATAGAAATCATTATTTTGCCGACTTCAACTTGTAAATCAAGGAGGAGACCCGCGGTTATTCGCGGTTATTCGGCAAGCTTCTCTTCATTTTATTTGTTAAACTGGCCCGAACCGCCAAACTCGCCGGAACCGTTAAAATCGCATAATTCGCGAGCCGTTCACGGCTTACCATTTTATTAAATCGGCACGGCACGGCACGATTCGTGTAGCTATACGGGCCGTTCACGACTTAAATAGCTGTTGAACCGGACCGCCGGAAATTCGGCCCGGCACGGTCGGCCCGACCGTGTGGCCGGCTCTAGTTATAGCTGATGATGTTGAACCGAGAGTAGCAGACGAATATGACGCCACCGTAGAAGTCATGATATTGAGTAAAACTTAAACAAATTGAGCTAGATCTTTGATCAAACACCTAATGTGCGACAAATTGACCTAGAACTTTTAAGCAAACACTTCATGTGCAGTACTAATAAAACGTAAAATAGCACAAAGAAGAGTATGCGTGTTGAATCAAGGACGAAAAACGAAACAAAATGAGCGGATCGAACGAGCTAAAGAAAGCTCTGATACCATATCACAAATAGAGATACATAACTATGTACGGAAGAAATGAAGAAGAAGATGACTCTTATTGATTAACACCTACATGTTACATATCTTGTTATAATCTGATATGAATGGAACAGTATATATAGCAAAGTATAGAGCTTTCACATTACTGACTAATTATGAGCTGTCTAACTAATTATGAGCTGTCATCTAATGGTCGACTCTGACTTGTTTCATTGACGTCCTCACTTATGTCACTTGCGTCAGTTATATATCTAACAGCAATTTAACTCATCGGGGTTATGCCTTGAATAGGATTAATATCGATGATTTTAATAATCATAATACCAATGTTGTTCGTTACAAAAACATCATGTTCCCCCTCCTTATCTTGCCCCGTGTCCTTACTTCCATCCAGTTACGTTCAAATGGTTCATTTAGGTGACTATTTCTATTTTGTTGGCCAGATGCCTAATGAAATTTTTAGAATCGCTAAATTCAGAATCAATAATTTGTTTGTTTACCAAACTAAATAATCTCGTAAATGGAGACCCCTCGTTTTTATTTCTTCCAAATTCACTTACAATTCTATTGATTTTGAGATGTATTCTCCCATCCGTAATTCCTGGAAAACTCTTAAACCTAAGCCCAATGCTATGATAGGTTTTCTTAAGTCTAGCATTGTTTTGGAGGATACGGTTTATATTTTACAACCTATCCTACAAAACACGGCACTCATGATGAATCTGTGCTTTCTTACCATTTAATAAGCGGTGTTTGGAATATATTGAGTACTTCCCCTTCCCGAAATGCCTTTCATAAACTCTATCCTGCTTTTGATCCACCCGTTGTGCTTTTTGGTGACATGCTGTTTGGAGGATTTGCAAATCATCTCACTAATTATCTCACCGTTGCTGCATCTCCTCACTCCATTCTTACTGATTCTACAAAGCCGATGTTCCTGCAAACCAACATTGGCTCCTGATTCTCATTTCTGGCGTGATTTCTCTCTCCGCGCCGACTATGTTGCTCCCATGACCGAATCACACTACATGACTGATTTGCAAACAGTGGATGGTCATCATGTACTCTGCTATGTTTCTTATGGCCTCCATCCTCAATCTGCTGAGCCTGTCGCTCTTTTCACATTTTTTAAAATCCCTGGAACATGTTTGGATGCTCCTCCCGAGAAGAATTTGGTGGATGATTATGCCTTGCATTATTACAAGACTCATGTGCAGAAAATGTACGGGACAGACAGCTACTTCAACACAGAGTTTCTTCAGCTCAAGTTCTACAAACTACGGATTGACAACCACCATGGCAGGCTCATCACTTGCTTTTCTTGTTAAGCTTGGGTTTGGTGTTGCTGATTCTTTTTGTTAGGTTTCCTTGTATTTTCTTTACAGGACATGTAGAACCGGGGATTGGAGTAAAGAATTACTTAAAGTTAGAGTTAATGCAATGCAAAGTCTTCAAGACATGTATTAAAATCTTTTGTGGTTGTATGCTTTGGTTTGGTATTGTTTATTATATGAATTATGTCTTTTAAGCTTGGGTTCGGTCTTGCTAAATCTCTTTGCCAAGTTTCCTTGTATTTTCTTTGGTTACTTAACATGGTATCAAAGCTTAGGCTGGCGGGAGAATTAAGGTTCGATTCTCAGCCACCCCCAACATTCTCACAATTTATAGTGGTCATTAAACGCAAATAATGCCCCAAAGATGGGCGCCGGTATTCCACTCTTCGACCCATAAATGGGCTTTCGAGTGAGGGGAAGTGTTAAATATATGATCCTATGCTACGGCCCAGCAAAAGTTGGGGGCCCAACAAGGTAATGGGCCTATGCTAATCACATATACGAGAAAGAAGAAAAAAAAAGCAAATGAGGTCGGGAGCAATATAGCGAGGGCAGAAAAGTAATTAACGGGGAAAAGGGTTTAAGTAGTGGAAAGAGAATGGGAGAAGGGGAGAGATATTTTGGTATGAGAGTTGTCGATTAGTGGGAGAGTACGAGCCTCTCGAATAGCTGGGTACTGTTAACATACTTCTCAGTTGTAATTGCAAGTTGTGTAAGCTGAGACTTATAATTATTAGTATCATTATTGAGAACCTTGTTTCCCATAGCGGTGTTATTAAAGTTTTGTTTAGTAATCTCTAGCATCTTATTGGGGTCTTCCTCTAGCACCTTAAGGTTTTAGATGAACTGGTTACTCAACACTTTGTATATTGGATGTGTGATACTGATCTTGATCATGACTCTTTAACGCCTTTGTGTTAAATTGATTATTCTCACACTTGTCTTTCTGGTAACTTAATTATTGATTGCCATTCTGGTGTGGTGCCTTTTTAACATGCTTGAACAAAGAATATATGTAATTATCAATTTACAGTTGAGTTGATTACCAGTGGTAATTCTCGTAAAAGATCCTTGATTCATAGATGATGCAATTATGTTTGTCGAGTAATGTGACTACCAATAACAAGTTAGAATTTCGCATAAATTCAGCTAACCTTCGTAATTAGTTGATACTAATAAATGTATCCAGAGAGTAGTTAAGTATATTGTCGTTTTTTAATGTAATAATTAAGGATATAATGGAACACTCAGCTCTATCTAAATGCAAGCGTAATATTTTTTAAAAAACCCCCTGTAAAATGGGTTCCTTGCCATCCAAATGCATAAAAGAGACATGTAAAATGGAAACGGAGGGAGTAATGAACAAGCAACAAGTAAATTTTATGTAAAGAGTGAGTGAAGAGTAAATAAATATAGTACAGTTAAACCTCTTTAAAGTAATAAGGTCGGGACCAAGAAAAAATATTATTTTAGCGAGTTTATTACTTTACCGGGAGTAAAAATACACTTTGTCCATTATGTTGGGACCGGGGAAAAATATTATTTTAGCGAGGTTATTACTTTATCGATTATTACTTCATCGAGGTTTAACTGTATAGTGTAAATTCTGTTGTGAAAATGTAGTGAAGAGTGAATGTAAGATTTAAAATAAGGAAGTGTAGAGAGAGATGGAAGGAGTTGTACAAAAGCCTCACTAATCCACTGCCGATCTTCTCACCTGCTCAGAGATTCCTCCTCCGGAAACTAACACTCCTCGCTCTGTGGCTCGTTCTCATCAGGTTCGATTTATTCTAAACACTTTATCTTATTATTTTTTTGTCAATCAAATTTTAACATTTTCACTCAGCTCACTAAAGCTTGTTTTGTTTTCTTTGTAAACCTACAATTGAATTTATATATTTAGCCTTCAGAAGGAAATAACAAGGTACTGTCCGGTGTTGAGATCACGAATGAAGAGACTGAGAGTCTTAATCAGAGGTATCGTCAAGCTATTCTTTGACTTCAATTTATGCTACAGTTTTGAATATCTGCTTATAAGGTTCATTGTTATGTGTGTGTATGTTTAGGTGATTGCATATCTAGAAATAATGACAATTATAACAATATTTTTCACATATTTTACTAAAATAACAATTTCGGTACTGTTGGCCATTTATACCACGCTGACTTGAAACACGTAGTTGTTATTTGACCCGAGTCCCTTATAACCCAATTCTAAAATATAAATTGATGACAACAACACTCTTTGATTTCTCTTTCTATGTCACTTTCCCTAATTATAATCCTCCTCCTCCTTCCATATTATAGTGAAAATATTAGGCTAAAGGCCAAAAATAACAAAAATAACAACTCTGCTGACGGATTAACAAAATCTAAAAGAGGCGGCCAAAAATACCGACTGACTACGCTTTCTCAGAAGGGGTAATAGGAAATACGCTCATACAGTATGGGTATTTGGCCTGACAATTTTTTATTTAATTTCTGTAAAGAAAAATACGCTATCTATGTCTGGGTATTCAGGAGTACGCTATCTCGGTTAGGGTATCTACTTTGATTTTTTAATTTGTAATTTCTAAATGCTAGATATGCTAATTCAGTATGGGTATTTGGGCTGACAATTTTTTATTTAATTTCTGTAAAGAAAAATACGCTAGCCGTGTCTGGGTATTCCGGAGTACGCTATCTCGGTTAGGGTATCTACTTTGATTTTTTAATTTATAATTTCTAAATGCTAGATACGCTAATTCAGTATGGGTATTTGGGCTGACAATTTTTTATTTAATTTCTGTAAAGGTAAAATACGCTATCTGAATCTGGGTAATCTGAAGTACGCTTTCTCGGTGAGGGTATCTAGTTGGCTATTTTTTATTTTTATTTTCTAAAGACTAGTTACGCTTTCTTGGTTGGGGTAATCGAAAATACGCTTACTCAGTCAGGGTATCTTGGTGTTTGCTGAAGGCTAGATACGCTTTTTAAAAAAGAGTAACTTGACTAATTACATTTTTAATGTATTTTAGGAAAGCCCAATTACGCTAACCTAGTTTGGGTATTACTAAATACGCCTTCTGAGTAAGGGTATCTTTGTTAATTTTTTATTTTATTTTAATTTTAGATAATAAGATACGCTAGCGTAGAGTGCGTATATATATACGCTGTTTCAGGTCACGTATTTTATCTAATGTTTTTAATCATTTAACCTACTGACTCCCGTAAAAACACAATTACAACTTATTTTGTTCTGTTTCTCTTGCCTACTGCATAATGTCTCTCTAATCTTAATAGTTGAAAATGTCATTCTTTTCGTAAATCAATTATATTAAAAATCGAGGTACATGGATTGAATATCTTGAAGATTGCTGTGATCTGCCGGCTAACGGTACTCAAGGTATTGAATTTTTTCTCTTCAAGTACACTTATTAGGGCATAATGACTTCACAATCTGATTTTATCTGGGATTGGGTGTTTTGTGATGGAAATATTGTAATGGATGATGCTGAAGGGGTTAAATATGATAGAAAAATGACTAGATTGGTGAAATTAGAGCTTAATCTTAAATTTGAAGGGTTATTGAATCTTTTGCACACGAAGTTGTGGACATATAGTACTTTGTATAAACTGAATGTATCTCGTAGATTTTTAAATCCTTCAACAAATATGTTTGAAATAGCACCAATGTTCGATGATGACGATATTGAATATATGTTTGAATCGGTGGCTTTTTCAAGTTTGAGAAACTACATAGAGCTGTATGTAGACAAAATATCAGTTGGCTCCGGCAAAAATTTAAATGTAGGGGGTGAAATGTCTATTAGTGGGGAAAGAAGTTCAAGCTCGTACAGTTCAAAAAAGTTGCGAACTAGTGAAAGTGATCGAGTTAGCGGTGGAGTTAGTGGGGGAGTAAGTGGAAGTGTTTCAAGCGGAAGTTCTAGTAGGTGCATAAGTCATTTAAATAGTGATACTAACTCGAGAGGAAGTTCCGAATTACAAGATGAAGACATCCCTTTCTATAAGTCTTTTGATGGGTCATCAATGGTAGCTTCCTTTCATGAGCCGGTTATGAACAAATCTGTTGATATTTTAAATGCTTCAGAATTGCAAAAAGGAAGGATGTTTGAAACAAAAAAGGAGTTGATGCGTGTAGTGAAGGATGTTCATATTGCAAACCACCAAGAGATAAAAGTGGTGAGATCGGATCCAGTGGGTTGGGAAGTGGAATGCAAGAGAAAGATGAATGGTTGTGTGTGGATGTTGAGAGCAAGGAAAAGAGATATCCATAATTTTTTTGAAATTATGGAAATTAAGGGTCCACACACATGCCTCAACCCAAACATATCGCAAGATCACTATAACTTGAGCTCGTCAAACATTGCACATGTGATTAGAACACAGATAAGTGCAGATCCTGGTGTCTCTGAGAAGATATTAGAGGCCACTGTCGTGAGCCATTTTGGTTATAGACCTACAAGACGAAAGATTAGACATGCAAGGGAGATAACTGAAAAAGCCTTATTCAAGTCTTCTGATGAGTCTTATGAGTACCTTCCAAAATTTATGAATGCATTACAATCATTTAATCATGGCACATTTGTTGATTGGCACTTCAAGGAGCATGATCTAGGAGAGCCTATACCTGAGGTAATTACATTATTTGTTTGTCACTTTAACCATCCATTATTCATTCTTAATTAGGTCATTTATGCATCTTTTTACAGTCTTTTATAAGTTTCTAAAATCCAATTAGGGAATTGGTGAACCCTAAATTATTAAAAGTTGTTAAATTAAGATATAGTCTGGTTACTAGGGTTTAGGCCCTAGATTACATTAGGGTTTTGGCTCTAGGGTTTAGGGCCTAGGCCCTAAACCCTAAACCCTAAACCCTAAACCAATGTACCTTTCATGCAGTTGCTTAATATTTTTGATTCTAACAGGTGGTGAGATTCAAGCGAGTGTTTTGGGCATTCAAGCCTTGCATAGATGCATCTTTTTACAGTCTTTTATAAGTTTCTAAAACCCAATTAGGGAAATGGTGAACCCTAAATTATTAAAAGTTATTAAATTAAGATATAGTCTGGTTACTAGGGTTTAGGGTTTAGGCTCTAGGGTTTAGGGCCTAGACCCTAAACCCTGAACCCTAAACCCTAAGCCAATGTACCTTTCATGCAGTTTTTTAATATTTTTGATTCTAACAGGTGGTGAGATTCAAGCGAGTGTTTTGGGCATTCAAGCCTTGCATAGATGCATCCTTTTATAGTCTTTTATAAGTTTCTAAAACCCAATTAGGGAATTGGAGAACCCTAAATTATTAAAAGTTGTTAAATTAAGATATAGTCTGGTTACTAGGGTTTAGGGCCTAACGACCCTAAACCCTAGATTACATTAGGGTTTTGGCTCTAGGGTTTAGGGCCTAAAGGTCCTAAACCCTAAACCCTAAACCCTAAGCCAATGTACCTTTCATGCAGTTTTTTAATATTTTTGATTCTAACAGGTGGTGAGATTCAAGCGAGTGTTTTGGGCATTCAAGCCTTGCATAGATGCATCTTTTTACAGTCTTTTATAAGTTTCTAAAACCCAATTAGGGAATTGGTGAACCCTAAATTATTAAAAGTTATTAAATTAAGATATAGTCTGGTTACTAGGGGTTAGGGCCGGCCCTAAACCCTAGATTACATTAGGGTTAAGGGCACCAATGTACCTTTCATGCAGTTTTTTAATATTTTTGATTCTAACAGGTGGTGAGATTCAAGCAAGTGTTTTGGGCATTCAAGCCTTGCATAGATGCATCTTTTTATAGTCTTTTATAAGTTTCTAAAACCCAATTAGGGAATTGGTGAATCCTAAATTATTAAAAGTTGTTAAATTAAGATATAGTCTGGTTACTAGGGTTTAGGGCCTAATGGCCCTAAACCCTAGATTACATTAGGGTTTAGGCTCTAGGGTTTAGGGCCTAAACCCTAAGCCAATGTACCTTTCATGCAGTTTTTTAATATTTTTGATTCTAACAGGTGGTGAGATTCAAGCCAGTGTTTTGGGCATTCAAGCCTTGCATAGATGCATGTCCACATTGTATACCTGTACTTCTTATAGATGGTACACATCTATATGATAAGTATGGAGGTGTCTTGCTGACTGCTACAATAATTGATGGCTTTAAACCATATTCTGCCGGTGGCATTTGTAATTGTTGAGGGAGAAAATGCAGCTAGTTGGTCTTGGTTCATGGAGAGGTTGAAGAATAAGGTTGTCATCCGGCGAAGAGATGTTTGTGTCATTTCAGATAGGCATAAGGGGATAATTTCAGTTATGAATAATCCGGAGCTTGGGTGGTGTGAACCACATAGCCATCATCGGTTTTGCTCTAGACACCTGGCTTTAAATTTTGGTAAAGAGTTCAGAAAGGACAAAATAAAAGACAGGATTGTTCCTTTGTGTAGCCAAATTACGGGGCCTAAGTTTACTTTGCATTGGAATGCATTGATAGCTGCAGAGCCAAGAGCACACCAGTGGTTTGATGATAAGCCACTAAGTCGTTGGTCTTTGGCTTTTGATGAAGGAAAAAGGTTCGGGATCATGACAACTAATATGGCAGAAAGTTGGAATAATGCAATCAAAGTGGCAAGAAAGCTCCCCATCACTGCTTTGGTTAAAACTATATTTCACAAGTTGGTTGCTTATTTTGATCAGCGTCGAATAGAAGTAGAGAAACAATGTGTTGATGGCAATCTATTCACTATTCATGCCAATAAAATGCTTAATAGATGGAAGGAAAGTGCAAGTGGCCATCATGTGACGGTATTTGATCGTGATTCTTGGATTTTCTCCGTGACTACAATGAAGCGTGGCCAGAAAGGTGGAAAAGAGCACATTGTTCGCTTGATGGAAAGGATATGCACTTGTAACAAATGGCAAACGTTCCATATTCCATGCTCTCACGTGCTAGCTTATTGTGCCAACCAAAATTTAGATTACACGACTTTGGTAAGTAAGTGATATAGGCTAGACAATGCAAGAAATGTATATGAAAGTGCATTTGAGCCATTGCCGGGTGAGGATTCTTGGCCTTTATTTGATAGATTTCCTAAAGTGGTGCCCGATATTGAGGATATTCCCAAGAAACCGGGGAGAAAGAAATCAACAAGATACAAAAATAATATGGATTATAGAGTATCGGCACGAAGCAAGGGAACATCTTCTAGCGGAGCTTCTTCTAGTAATCCATAGTACATTTTCATTGGTATGTTTAACACTAACATTTAAAGTATATAGAAATTGTTTTGTGACGTAAATTTTTTCTAGTTAACTATCATATATGCTTACCATGTTATTATGCGCTAGGAGTAATTTCTCAAAATTTTTATGTCCTGATTGTTCCTTTCATTTTTTTCTTTACAGGAAGATGTTTGTAGTGAACATGGACTTACAGAGATATCTCAAGTTAAGAAACATAAGAAGACAATTGCATTCCTCATTTGACGGGCTTTAGTCTCTCTGAGTTGAAGAATTACCTGTCTTCTTTTAATTTTTCTTAAATTTGAACTTGATTCATAAGTACTGTTGTCCGGTTTTATTGTAGTTATTGTTGGAGTTTATGTTTCAATTTGTTGGATTTTATTTGATTGTAAATTCAGTGGTTGCATCATCAGTTTTTTATAGTTTAGATTCAGGGATTGTTTTCATAGTTTCTGGAATGGTTGCATCATCAGTTTTTTATAGTTTAGGAACTATGTTTACAGTTCATGAAATACAAATATTGCAGAGTAGTCACTGCTAATACCTTTTGTTTTTTAAATGTATTGATTTGGTTGTGTTAGTAAAACAATAATGGAGGGTCTAATTTTTTGTTTTTTAGACGTCATGATTCAATTGTGCCTATTGTTGTTCTTTGTTTGTTGTTGTACTGTGTTTTCTAAAGCTTAATAGTTATGTCCATTGGAAGACATTTGTGATTGTTGTTGTTGATGCAATGGATGTTGCTGAGGGAGAGTCACATTTTAACTCCTCCGGAATTTAAAGTTAAATCCACAAATCTGGCAGCAGATTGTTAATCTAACAAGCGCGTACTAGAGTAAATTTCCTCAACTTAATTAAAAACAGAGATCAACGATTGATATTCTCCAGCATCATGCATATCCGGGTTGATTCTGATGTATGTATTCTTACTTTTTTAGGGTTTTAGAGTAATATTCTAGAATAGTTATATATACATGCCTATAAAACTCTTTATATGTTAATTTATGTTTAATTGACTAATTTGGAGTGATGTTCGTTACTTTTGATATTTAATTTATGCTTAAGAACTTGTGTGTTTTCTGAGTTTCTTTGGTTAAATTGTTTTAACTCTTTAATTCACTCACTGTTTTTTGTTTGGTTAATCATTTATGCACATTTACATTGTGTTTTGACAATTTGGTTATCATGTATACTCTCTTCACATGATATAACAGAATTGTGTTTAGTTGTGGCATAGAGGACCGTTTAGCTCTGGCCTAGATAATTTAGTTAGATTTCTATAAAAGGTGGTCGTTAAGGTTTTCATTTAGTTACAAAGTTATTGACAACATATAGTGAATATTTAGGCCTTTCAGATACACACTAAGACATTAAACATTTGACCTATTTGTTATATATATATATATGAAGACTTTTGAGTAGTTCTTTTTTGTGCCATTTGATGGATTGGGTATTTTTAATAGGTTTCGGATGACACAAACTCTGACTTCGAGTTAAAACCAGGACCAAGAGATCAATCCGTATTGTATTTACAAGCTGAACATAGATCCACTCATGTTTGGAATGCTGGTGGGGATACCCAGAGATCTCGAGTTCGTACTAAGTTATCTGCTTTACATCCGAGAATGGTTCCGATTCTTAGAGATTTAAGGTTTGATGGGGTTGCAAGACTTGCGGGTATTATCATTGATTGGGGTCTAATTACTGCTTTGGTTGAACGTTGGAGGCCTGAAACGCATACATTTCATCTACCTACTGGAGAGTGCACGATTACCCTACAAGATGTTAGCATTCTTCTTGGCTTGCGGATTGATGGAAAGGCAGTTACTGGTCACACACATTCTGAAGGTGGTTGGAGTGACCTTGTCAAAAATATGTTTGGAGCAACACCTAGAGAACAGAATTTAAAAGGTGCTAGGTTAAAGTTGACTTGGCTTCATTCTCTGACTAAAGTTCTTACGGATGATGCTGATGAGAATGAACTCCTTAGATACACTAGGGCATATATATTGCAGTTGCTTGGTGGTATACTCTTCACTGACCATCAGGGATGTCAAGTTCATTGTATGTTTCTTCCACTACTTGAGGATCTTAGCTCGTGCCAAAAATTATCATGGGGTGCGGGTGTCCTTGCATTCTTATACAGGGAGTTATGCAAGTCTAGCAAGATAAGCAAGGAGGAAATTACTGGATGCCTGTTGTTACTTCAATTGTGGGCATGGACGCGGCTTCCTACTTTGGCCCCTATTCCGAGTGGTCCATCTTTGGACACTCAAGATATCTGGGGTGATCTTGCTGGGCCTTATGGTCTGAGGTACTTAAAATTTAAGATTTATTTATACTTGATTCGAGTATAAATGAGTCCGATATTTTATAAACAAAACTATATTTCCTGATCTGTTTCATTTTAATGAGTTCAATAATTATGTTTTAGGTACGATTTCTTTTTATTAACTCAAAATATATAATAAAAAATCAAAAGTAACTAAAACGGGATAGAGAGATTAAATATACATTGAGGATGCCTTTTCTCAATGAAATGCCTTTTAGGTTTTGTTGAAATTCTTTCATGTCTAATGGCTTGTAGTTCCATGTCTGAGATGAGTAGATTATGTTAGGATTTGGCTTTTTTTGAGTGAGTGACTTGATCAGCATTAGTTTAGTTTTATTGTGTTTGAAAGAATTTGAACAATCTCGTGGTGCTTAAATGTGATTAAGAACCTGTATGCCCCCCTCAACGCTGAGAACCCCCATTTAGGATGAGCTTAAGTTTATTTTGTTGTTGTGAACTGGTGTCTTTTTTAATTCTTCATACTTTTATCAGATTTGCTTCAATGTGATGGCTATTATACTGTGTTCATATCGTAACCATATAACTTTGTTAGTAGGTTAATATGATTTTTCTACTATTGATTTTAATGTGCACTTTGATCTTATTTTATCACATAGGTGGTGTGGACGCAAGTCATTTACTAATGTTGCATCACGTGCGATTTGTGTTTGTCGATTCTCTTTGGATGTTCTTGCACCCGATCACTTTATATGGATGCCATATGGTGATGATGTTCTTGACACCCTTCATGTGCATTGTAGAGAAGGTAGCCAATTTTGGTGTTATAAGGGTCCAATCATTTGCTTTTTTATTGTAGAGCAACACCAGCTGGATAGATGTGTGCGTCAGTTTGGTATGCGCCAGGATATTCCTTTAGCCGCTGTTAAATATTCGAAGGATCTTCACAAAATAACTTTGCAAGGTAAGCATGATGTTGATTGGGAAGAAAAGCATAGGGAGCATATATCATGTTGGGACAACCGGTCGGAGCATGTGCATGTTTCTAACTGTTTTGGTGTTGGGGTCACCGATGGTTATAATATATGGTACAGTGATATTACCCGTCCATATCATACACGGCTTGCATCTGCAGGATCATTTGTGGTAATTTTGTTTGACTATTACATGCAAATATACATGGTTATCTAACAACCATTTGTATTAATGTATATATTTCTCTTTTTATTGTTACAGATTCATATTTTGGACCGCATATCTGCTATAGCCAGGGGTGAGGTGATTGGTGGAGGTAATAGGATCATAGATTCTCTTGCCACCAAGAGTCGGAATTTATTAGAATATCAATTTAGTCATGGCCTTTATCATGATTTTTCTGTTGATGATCGTCGTGCTAAAGAAGATGTTTTAAAAGAAAAGGCAAAAGCTGTAAGAGTCCGTGAAGGCTCTAAGAGGCGCAAAATGAATGTTCAAAATGAAGGTTATTATCATGTAGAAGAAGAGAGTGTTCGTTTGGGGGATGAAGAGGGTCACGTGGTTGATCCAGGAGCTGAAAAATTAGTGGATGAGGCAGGGAATGAAGACAACACAAAAACTAGAAATTTTGATATTTCTCCGCCATCTTCTCATCCCACATTTGATTTATTAGCAGCTAGTGGCTTCAATGTACCACCAACACAGCAATGTAAATCAACCCATCATGATACTGTTGAACCTTCACCATCATCTTGGTGGCCTAACTTTCAGTTGCTATCATCTAGTGATTTTCAGACCCCCCCTGTTCAACAAGTACCTCTGGAACAACCATTAGAAGAAATGGAAGAGGTTGTAGTGGAAGAAGAGTCTGTAGTGGAACAGCCTATAGAGCAGCAAGAGGTTCAGGTGCCAATGGTGGAACAACGAGAAGTAGTACCCGAGGAACATCATATGAGGTTGCGAACTCGCAATCGCCATCCTCCTGGATGCGGGATTGACGGTGTTAAGAAAGTTCCAGAGGTTAAAAATCGCTATCAGCGTCAGAGGTGAGTTATTTTGTTATTCATGTGTAGTATGAAGAAAAATCGTGAGTAATGACATTTTGAACAATATTGATCTTGTTTTTTTATTTATTTTTGCAGGAAGAAATAAGCTTAATAGGATATGGATGTTGATGAAGATAAATATATAGTTCAAGAAGAAGTGGATTATATTAGACCCCTACTTAGTAGTTGTGAAGCCTAAACTATTATGAATTAAAATATAAATCAATAGTTAGAGACTTTTTATGGAAGATATTTTATGTTTTCACTCAGCTTGTGAGTTTCATTGTCAGTGTTCAGTTTTTGGTTGATCTCTGTTTTTAATTAAGTTGAGGAAATTTACTCTAGTACGCGCATGTTAGATTAACAATCTTCTACCAGATTTGTGGATTTAACTTTAAATTCCGGAGGAGTTAAAATGTGACTCTCCCTCAGCAACATCCATTGCATCAACAACAACAATCACAAATGTTTTCCAATGGACATAACTATTAAGCTTTAGAAAACACAATACAATAATAAACAAAGAACAACAATAGGCACAATTGAATCATGACGTCTAAAAAACAAAAAATTAGACCCTCTATTGTTGTTTTACTAACACAACCAAATCAACACATTTAAAAAACAAAAGGTATTAGCAGTGACTACCCTGCAATATTTGTATTTCATGAACTGTAAACATAGTTCCTAAACTATAAAAAACTGATGATGCAACCATTCCAGAAACTATGAAAACAATCCCTGAATCTAAACTATAAAATATGATGATGCAACCACTAAATTTGCAATCAAATAAAATCCAACAAATTGAAACATAAACTCCAACAATAACTACAATAAAACCGGACAACAGTACTTATGAATCAAGTTCAAATTTAAGAAAAATTAAAAGAAGACAGGTAATTCTTCAACTCAGAGAGACTAAAGCCAGTCAAATGAGGAATGCAATTGTCTTCTTATGTTTCTTAACTTGAGATATCTCTGTAAGTCCATGTTCACTACAAACATCTTCCTGTAAAGAAAAAAATGAAAGGAACAATCAGGACATAAAAATTTTGAGAAATTACTCCTAGCGAATAATAACATGGTAAGCATATATGATAGTTAACTAGAAAAAATTTAAGTCACAAAACAATTTCTATATACTTTAAATGTTAGTGTTAAACATACCAATGAAAATGTACTATGGATTACTAGAAGAAGCTCCGCTAGAAGATGTTCCCTTGCTTCGTGCCGATACTCTATAATCCATATTATTTTTGTATCTTGTTGATTTCTTTCTCCCCGGTTTCTTGGGAATATCCTCAATATCGGGCACCACTTTAGGAAATCTATCAAATAAAGGCCAAGAATCCTCACCCGGCAATAGCTCAAATGCACTTCCATATACATTTCTTGCATTGTCTAGCCTATACCACTTACTTACCAAAGTCGTGTAATCTAAATTTTGGTTGGCACAACAAGCTAGCACGTGAAAGCATGGAATATGGAACATTTACCATTTGTTACAAGTGCATATCCTTTCCATCAAGCGAACAATGTGCTCTTTTCCACCTTTCTGGCCACGCTTCATTGTAGTCACGGAGAAAATCCAAGAATCACGATCAAATACCGTCACATGATGGCCACTTGCACTTTCCTTCCATCTATTAAGCATTTTATTGGCATGAAGAGTGAATAGATTGCCATCAACACATTGTTTCTCTACTTCTATTCGACGCTGATATAAATAAGCAACCAACTTGTGAAATATAGTTTTAACCAAAGCAGTGATGGGGAGCTTTCTTGCCACTTTGATTGCATTGTTCCAACTTTCTGCCATATTAGTTGTCATGATCCCGAACCTCTTTCCTTCATCAAATGCAAAAAAACAACGACTTAGTGGCTTATCATCAAACCACTGTTGTGCTCTTGGCTCTGCAGCTATCAATGGATTCCAATGTAAAGTAAACTTAGGCCCCGTAATTTGGCTACACAAAGGAACAATCCTCTCTTTTATTTTGTCCTTTCTGAACTCTTTACGAAAATTTGCAGCCAGGTGTCTAGAGCAAAATCGATGATGGCTATGTGGTTCACACCACCCAAGCTCCGGGTTATTCATAACTGAAATTATCCCCTTATGCCTATCTGAAATGACACAAACATCTCTTCGCCGGATGACAACCTTATTCTTCAACCTCTCCATGAACCAAGACCAACTAGCTGCATTTTCTCCCTCAACAATTGCAAATGCCACCGACAGAATATGGTTAAAGCCATCAATTGCTGTAGCCGTCAGCAAGACTCCTCCATACTTATCATATAGATGTGTACCATCTATAAGAAGTACAGGTATACAATGTGGAAATGCATCTATGCAAGGCTTGAATGCCCAAAACACTCGCTTGAATCTCACCACCTGTTAGAATAAAAAATATTAAAAAACTGCATGAAAGGTACATTGGCTTAGGGTTTAGGGTTTAGGGCCTTTAGACCCTAAACCCTAGAGCCTAAACCCTAATGTAATCTAGGGTTTAGGGTCGTTAGGCCCTAAACCCTAGTAACCAGACTATATCTTAATTTAACAACTTTTAATAATTTAGGGTTCACCAATTCCCTAATTGGGCTTTAAAAACTTATAAAAGACTGTAAAAAGATGCATCTATGCAAGGCTTGAATGCCCAAAACACTCACTTGAATCTCACCACCTGTTAGAATCAAAAATATTAAAAAAGTGCATGAAAGGTACATTGGCTTAGGGTTTAGGGTTTAGGGTTTAGGGTTTAGGACCTTTAGGCCCTAAACCCTAGAGCCAAAACCCTAATGTAATCTAGGGTTTAAGGCCGTTAGTATCACTATTTAAATGACTTATGCACCTACTAGAACTTCCGCTTGAAACACTTCCACTTACTCCCCCACTAACTCCACCGCTAACTCGATCACTTTCACTAGTTCGCAGCTTTTTTGAACTGTACGAGCTTGAACTTCTTTCCCCACTAGTAGACATTTTTCCCCCTATATTTAAATTTTTGCCTGAGCCAACTGATATTTTGTCTACATACAGCTCTACGTAGTTTCTCAAACTTGAAAAAGCCACCGATTCAAACATATATTCAATATCGTCATCATCGAACATTTGTGCTATTTCAAACATATTTGTTGAAGGATTTAAAAATCTACGAGATACATTCAGTTTATACAAAGTACTATCTGTCCACAACTTCGTGTGCAAAAGATTCAATAACCCTTCAAATTTAAGATTGAGCTCTAATTTCACCAATCTAGTCATTTTTCTATCATATTTAACCCCTTCAGCATCATCCATTACAATATTTCCATCACAAAACACCCAACCCCAGATAAAATCAGATTGTGAAGTCATTATGCCCTAATAAGTGTACTTGAAGAGAAAAAATTCAATACCTTGAGTACCGTTAGCCGGCAGATCACAACAATCTTCAAGATATTCAATCCATGTACCTCGATTTTTAATATAATTGATTTACGAAAAGAATGACATTTTCAACTATTAAGATGAGAGAGACATTATGCAGTAGGCAAGAGAAACAGAACAAAATAAGTTGTAATTGTGTTTTTATGGGAGTTAGTAGGTTAAATGATTAAAAACATTAGACAAAATACGTGACTTGAAACAGCGTATATATATACGCACTCTACGCTAGCGTATCTTATTATCTAAAATTAAAATAAAATAAAAAATTAACAAAGATACCCTTACTCAGAAGGCGTATTTAGTAATACCCAAACTAGGTTAGCGTAATTGGGCTTTCCTAAAATACATTAAAAATGTAATTAGTCAAGTTACTCTTTTTTAAAAAGCGTATCTAGCCTTCAGCAAACACCAAGATACCCTGACTGAGTAAGCGTATTTTCGATTACCCCAACCAAGAAAGCGTAACTAGTGTTTAGAAAATAAAAATAAAAAATAGCCAACTAGATACCCTGACCGAGAAAGCGTACTCCACATTACCCAGATTCAGATAGCGTATTTTACCTTTACAGAAATTAAATAAAAAATTGTCAGCCCAAATACCCATACTGAATTAGCGTATCTAGCATTTAGAAATTACAAATTAAAAAATCAAAGTAGATACCCTAACCGAGATAGCGTACTCCGGAATACCCATACACAGATAGCGTATTTTTCTTTACAGAAATTAAATAAAAAATTGTCAGCCCAAATACCCATACTGAATTAGCGTATCTAGCATTTAGAAATTACAAATTAAAAAATCAATGTAGATACCATAACCGAGATAGCGTACTCCTGAATACCCAGACATAGATAGCGTATTTTTCTTTACAGAAATTAAATAAAAAATTGTCAGGCCAAATACCCATACTGTATGAGCGTATTTTCTATTACCCCTTTTGAGAAAGCGTAGTCAGTCGGTATTTTTGGCCGCCTCTTTTAGATTTCGTTAATCCGCGGAGTTATTATTTTTGTTATTTTTGGCCTTTAGCCGCATATCTATGACCGTAAAATTTAGCTCGAATATTTCAATATTCAAGTGCTTGGCCCTTTTTAGAATAGTTATGAGACTGTTTGATTTTTTTAATTATTGAAAAATGTTAATTTTGTTTTGAAACTTTTGTTTAAGAGTCGTATCTTAGGCGGATCTTTGATGAATCCGTGATGCATTGTTGCGGATTATTTTCGTCCATATTAAAGTATGTATATTTAGTTTTTGTTGGATTTCTACGATAAACAAGTCGACCTAGTAGAACTTGGAGCAAAAACGTTTACTAGGTCCAACTCTCCATGGAAGTAAGTAACTATTCTTCTATTAGACTTTTAAAAACTGAATTGTGGATTTGAGTTACTGTTGTTTATATATTTATTGTCACTTCAGGATTTCACTATGGATCAAAGGTGTTTAGTTCTTGTTGCTTTGAACAATTACAAGTTTGCTGAATTCGGATAAAAAGAAACGCAGATATAAATTATAAGTGTATTTCTTGAACTTGCGGAATTAGTGATTATGTTTTTTTATATGTAGTCTATGTTGCAATTTTTTCCATTGATCGTAAAACTGTGTAATAGTTGATGAATGTGATTTCTTCCAACATAATCAAGATAGAGTTAGGAGGAATTTTAAAAAACTATATGTTAGATTGGAAAATTTTGTTTTTTTTAAAAAAAAAGTTTTAAAACTCCGCCAGTAATCAAACTTTCTTTTTGTTCCCCTTCCATTTCACTGTTTTTAGAGTTGTCTCCTGTCTTGTGACTTGCGATAATAATTTGTAATGCTGCATTCATGAATCTATATCTGTCCAAATTTGATTCTCATACCAAGCTTTTTTTCATATAGTCTGCCATCTATGTTCCTATATATTGGTGTTTTGATTTTATTTGAATATAGCACTTGCAGGAAGCCTTGTGAAGGGCATAAGTTATAGGAGGTTACTGGAAATAAGAATGATTGTCAGAATGGGGAACTAGAATTAGGCGGTATGAACTTCAGTTCTAACAACAAAACAACGGTGCGGATTGTTCAGGTACTATATGTTTTTGATGAAACTATTATATGTTTGAACCATCTTATCGAATTGTTCTGATGAGTTTTACGTTTACTTGGTCATTTTTTTATCAGCAAGCAGCACATACAAGTCAGATTTCCTTCAGTACTGAGGGGGATGTCTCTCCAAAGAAGCCTACCACTCTCCCAAAGGTGGCCCAGCAGCGTGAGTTGAGTGGTACGCTAGGGGAGTCTGACATCATAATTAAGAAGCAGTTATCTGATGCTTAATGCAAGGAACTTAGAGGGCATAACATATTTGGTCCTCCTCCTGAGATCCCAGATTGGAAATTGACTGCTGCACGCAACTTGTAAGTGAAAGCAAACAGGGACATGGAAGAACCTGCTCCACCACGAAATCTTCGCACATCTGTCAGTTTCCAATGTGAGTATAATGTCCTTAAACTTGTTATGTTGCAAACTTCCATCTCATATATCATCATTATATCCTCTAGTGTTTGTATATATGTTAATATATGTCACATACATCTGCACTCACATCCAAAGATAATTTTACTTCAAAATGAGAACCTGTGAACTGGACTTGGTTTGAACCAAAAATTTGATGGGTATCATCTGAAAGTCTACAAGTAAGTCTTGCGGTAAGTTGTCTTTTTAGATATTCAAGGACTAGAATTAGGTGAAAAATTGCTGATCTTACAGCCAAATTTCGTCAGGTTGACTTTTCGTAGTCATATGGGACTTGCATACTTTGGAACAATTTGTTTTAATTGAATTGATTATACAGGAAATATCAGTTACTCGCTTAACAATTCCATATTGTCAATACAAAATCTTTATAAACTTCACTCAGAAAATTCAGTTGCTTACTCAACCTAGCCGCTAAGCCAAGATATTAGATACACAGTAGTGGATAGACATGTCTAAAAAGGGTTGGGCAAGTCAACTAACGTGTATCTGTACTTCCTAGTATTTTCCTTTTTTCACGCCCCCTCCCTCTCTCAAAAAAAAAACAAAATGTATCTGGATTTATGGCTCCTAGTGTTATTTTACTCTAATTCCTTTTTTCACAGTTTTTGTTGCTCTATCAAGTCCACCTGTCCAACCCAGTGTCCAAATACTCTACACACTGTCTGTACCCTCTAGCATTTGTTTATGCTTTGTGAAATAATATCTGACTGGACAAGTGGTAGTTAGTTAGTCTCTAGAATTTATTATTTTATATTATTTTATCTTTAATTGTACGGTAATGGTGCAATATAAGTTTGAGAACCAACACAACTTTGAACACCAGCTAGGCAATTTGGTTATCGGCTATCTTACACCCGAGAGCTTCTGGTAAATTTCAAAGGAACTTACTAGTTATCTCATCCAATATGATGTCGTAAGTGGCTTGCTTACTAGTTATCTCATCCAATATGATGTCGTAAGTGGCTTGTGCAACATTCAGAGCTTTAGCTACTTTAGATTAGTAGTGCATTTACATATATGTGAATTAGTGAAATACTGTAATCTACATGCTGGTCTCTAAGATGCCATCAAGGTAGGTCTATGTTACTTGTTTGCCTTCTGGATTGTATTATCATTTGCCCTCGATGTCACCATATGCAGTTAATGATAGCTTGCGTTCAGATGGCACAATAATATCTTTTAATTGATTCTGGATCTAGGAGGAAGTCAGTAAGCTTGCAATGTCTAACAGTTCAGGTTTTTTTGTCTTCGTGAGTAGCCTCTTTGTCTGTGTATGTAACAATGCTAGGTTAGATTTAGTAATCTAAAGTGTTTTTCTGATTAATTACAAAACATGAAGGGTG
Source organism: Apium graveolens (assembly GCF_009905375.1). Lineage (NCBI taxonomy): Eukaryota > Viridiplantae > Streptophyta > Magnoliopsida > Apiales > Apiaceae > Apium > Apium graveolens. The sequence goes on along the minus strand of NC_133653.1, from coordinate 246,989,516 downwards.
TGCTGAACCAAAAGTTGAATACGTTTTGTAGCCTGCGGGAGGAATAACATTCATCTTTGGTGATGAGCAAAGTGTTCTTGTTTTTGTTAATATTTTAATTATGATAGAGTGCAAAATATATTGTATAATCCACATCATCACAATTATTAATCAATCAATAAATCTTAATAACAAATTTTTATCTTTAATCCCATAGTACTGAATCACACCTTATGCCATACTTTGGCAGTGACCGGCATTTTATACTTTATACCACACTTCCCAAGTGACCGGGTTCTTATTCTTATTCGATGGAGGGTTTCTTTTTTTTTTCTTTTCTATTATTTTTCTATTACAAGAATATTATACGAAAAGGAGCAAAAACCTGTCTTTTTTTTAATCGAAGAATAGTTTACGTCCTTTGTCAAGTGAAACCAAAACTTGACAAGGTATCGATGTGTTACGGAACATGCACAAACTAGTTCTAAGTTCTATGTATCACACTACCCAATGATCAGGTTCTAATTCTTATACATGAATAAGACCGGAGATTTCTTTGAATTCGTTTCTTGTCAATCACATGTCAATTTCATGTATACAATAATCAAAATAAATATTCAAACACATGAATCAAATAATATAAGATACGTTCCACAATAATACGGAGCGCAACATAAAGTTACTTACAAAACACGTAAGCAAATAAGTAACACGGAACAACGAGTAGTTACTTACAAAATATGTAGGTAAACAAATAATACATAACGACGAAAAGTTACTTACCTCAATCACGCAAATAGATAATTCACATCAGAACACATATTCAATCATTAATAACCCATTAAACACGACACATTTAAAATCTCGACCTTCTCAACGATTCCAATTCTGATCAGATCCTTATTTAGCCTTTTTGACCATCTAAACGACGTTTTCTTAGAAAACACGAAACACGAAAGTTGTAGAGAACAAAAATATTTTTCCGAAAAGTCCAAGATCAAGGAATTCAGACTTACGATTAATTTTTTATGAATTTTACAAGACTGCTAATTGATGCTGAGAAAAGCCCTACGAATTTTGATATTAAAAACGAGGACGAATATTGTGTATTTATAACGATACAAAACCCTATTTCTTAACCTACAAGTTATCCATATTAAAATATGATCCAAATTTTAGACCCACTGGTCTAATTCAATTTTATATCCTAATCCTTATCAAATTTTAATCCCTTTTTTCTATTATCCCTTTCTTATATTATTCTTAATTTACGGGATATTACATACTATCTTCCTTGAAAAGAATTTAGTCCCCAAATTCACAACAATCCTATTATCCAAAAATATGCCACACATCTCCTATAGGTCAAACTTAAACTATGGTCCACAAGAACGCATCCTAGAGAATGTACTAGTCCTATACCTAACACACTCCGAAGGACAACCTCGCTCTTATACCAACTGAAATAGCCTGTACTTCCGGACTATTAATTTCTAAAATCAAAACTAAAATACAATTTACTGATACGAAATTCTATTACAAAGGTGACTATTACAAATGCGCAGCTAAAAGCGGAATTACAAAAGTCAACCTACTCCAAACCTAAGTCCTCGAATTTCAATGCTATCCAAATCGAATCATGGACGAAACCTGAAATTTGTAAGTAATGAGCTATATAGCCCAACAAACAACTACCGTCCAATGACTTAAAATAATATCTTTTACTTTTTTTTTTCTAAAAAATCCAGTTTAGACATGTGACAAATAACATAGATCACATAGCATTGCACAAATATTCGATAATAAAGATCACACAATATATTTTCTATGTCAAGGATCAAAATGAATCACACAACATATTCTATAATCCACATCATCACAATTATTAATCAATAAATAAATCTTAATAACAAAATTTTATCTTTAGTCCCACAGTCCTAAATCACATCTTATGCCACACTTTGCCAGTGACCGACATCTTATATTTTATGCCACACTTCCAAAGTGATCGGGTTCTTATTCTTATTCGATGATGGGCTAGTTTACATCCCTTGTCAAGTGAAACCAAAGCTTGACAATTTTCACTGATCACGCTGATATTCGCTATCTCGTCTCGGAGAAGGACTCGAAGCCTAGATTGATTCGATGGGTTCTTTTGCTGCAGAATTTTGAGTTAGAGACCAATGATAGAAAAGGTACTGAAAATCAAGTCGTTGATTATCTCTCTCAATTAGAAGATCCAAGTGCAACTTCACTGGATAAGTCATTGATAAATGAGTCTTTTCCCGATGAGCAGTGGTTTAGGGTGCAAGCAGAAGAACCGTGGTTCGCAGACATTGTGAACTACCTTGTGAGCAACGTTATGCCTCCAGACTTGACTTATGCTCAAAGGAAGAAGTTTCTTCATGAAGTGAAGTGGTACATGTGGGATGAGCCGTTTTTGTTTCGGCAAGGAGCTGACAAATCATCAGGAGATGTATTCCGTACAGCAAAACAGGGGGATCTTGCGAGACTGCCATTCAACTATTTTTGGAGGCCACTATGGTGGAGAAAAGACAGTAGCTCGTATCCTTCAAGCAGGATTCTTCTGATCGACTTTGTTTAAGGATGCGCATCAGTTTGTTTTGAAATGTGATCAATGCCAACGTGTTGGTAATATGTCAAAGAGGGATGAGCTGCCTCTTAATGTGATGCCTCGAGATTGAGGTCTTTGATGTTTGGGGAATTGACTTTATGGGGCCATTTGTCTCATCTTGCAATAATCAGTATATCTTGTTGGCGGTCGATTATGTGTCAAAATGGGTGGAAGTTAAAGCTTTGTCGAAAAATGATGCGAAGGTAGTGCTCAATCTTATTCACAAGCAGATATTCACAAAATTTGGAACTCCAAGGGTCATAATCAGTGACGAGAGATCGCATTTCGGCAATCGCAAGTTCACTGCTATGATGCAGTGATATAATATGAATCATCGCATTGGTACATCCTACCATCCTCAGACTAATGGTCAAGCTGAGGTATCTAATAAAAAGTTCAAGCATATTCTAGAGAAAGTTGTATGTCCATCGAGGAATGATTGGTCTTTGAAGCTGGATGAAGCTGTTTGGGCGTATCGAACAGCATTCAAGACTCCGCTAGGCATGTCACCGTTTCTGTTGGTTTATGGTAAAGGATGTCATTTTCCTGTGGAGCTAGAGCACAAGGCATATTGGGATTTGAAGAAACTGAACCTTGATCTGACAGTAGCTGGTAAGAAAATGATGCTTCAATTGAATGAACTCGATGAGTTCCGACTTCAAGCATATGAGAACAACAAAATGTATATGGAAAAAGTCAAGAGGTGGCACGATAGGGGTCTAGTGCTTAAATCATTTTTGTCGGGGCAACAAGTTCTTTTATTCAACTCTCGTCTCCATCTTTTTCTTGGAAAATAGAAGTCGAGGTGGTCAGGGCCGTTTATTATCAAAACTGTGTTTGCACATGGAGCGGTGGAGATTTTTGAGAATGATCCAGGCCAAGTATTCAAGGTAAATGGACAGCATTTGAAGCATTATTATGGGGATACGGCAACCCGTGAGGTGGTTAGTGTTGTTTTGTTGGCCACTTGATCTCAGAAAATCTACGTTAAGTTAGCGATGTAAACCAAGCGCTTCTTGGGAGGAAACCCAAGTTTGTTGTACATTAGTAGAAGATTGAAGGAAGAAAAAGCGTAAGAAAAGACAAAAAAAATCAGAAAACATGGGATTTTTGACAGAAGCACGGGCGCGGCCGCGCTGAAAACTCCAGTGCTGCGCGCGCCCGCGCTGGTATGCGGGGTGGCCACGCTGAAATTCTAGAAACACAGCGCGACCGCGCTGCCAGGCGGGGCGGCCACGCGAACCTCTTGTAAAAGAAAAAAAACAAAAAAAGGAAAATCAAAAACAAAATCACAACACCCAGCCTAATTTCCGTCCTCCACTTCCCTTAAATCCTTCTCCAATTCAATTCTTACACCCCATTACCCCCACTAATTCCATAGTCTTTTCCCACATTTTTTCTAAACCTAATTTTAATCCCTATATATACACACACACTTATACACAATCATCTCCACCATATTTTTCAATTCTCAAACCTAAAATCTCTCTTAAACACTTCTCTATTCTCAACTTAGTCAAATCCAATGGCACCAAAGAGACAAATGACTCAAGTTAGCAGCAGCACCACCGATTCTTCTAGTGTTGGGGGTACGAGGCCTAGGTTTGCTACTCCGGAGGCTGAAGCAGAGTATGCGAGGCTGTTGACTCAGCCGATAGCGAATGAGAGGGGTTTTCTGCCATCAGGTAGGGACGGTAAGCTGCTTGAGATGATTTTGGAGATGGGTTGGGTTTCTTTTTGTGAGACACCATATGCTGTGCCTATGAGTGTTGTTCGCACATTCTATGTGAATACGAAGACAGATACGAATGGTTTACTGTGGTGCGGGGGCTGATGGTGGATTACAGTGCTGAGGCTATTCGTAGGGTGATCAACCAGCCCGAGAGACAACCGACTCAGTAGGATTGGAATGCTAAGACGGGGGAGGATTTTGATTTGGATCTTATTGTGGCTACGTTGTGTGTCCCGAAGACTCACTGGAAATTCAAGAAGGGTTCAAACAAGTATACCATTTTCCCTGCCTCTTGCATGAACATGTTTGCTCGTGCTTGGAACTCTTTTATTTGTGCGAACATCATGCCTTCTTCACATGTGCTCGATGTTACTGTGGATCGTGCCAAGTTGTTGTGGGGGATATTGCAGGGCGATTATGTGGATCTTGGCTAGGTGTCAAATGGCTAGTAGCCGACTCATTTTATATGAGTAGTCTAGGATTGAGCGAGATTGAGCGAAACGCACTCGCTCAGAAATTAAAAAAGAAGAAGAAAAAAATAGAAAGAAAGAGAAAAAGAAAAAAAAGATGTGCTATGCATAATTGATCACGAGTGGACTCTTTAATACTCAAGTTATTAAGTTCTTAGGGGATTTTGTGCCTAGTGACCTAAGGCTTTTATAGTCTGAGATCCACTAACCTAACGCTCACTACATGGGTATTATTGCATAAATCTTTTATGGACCTCACTCATTGCACAATAAGATAAGCATATATGTGTTGTTATGTGTTCTCAATAAAAGCATGAATCCTTGTATAACTCCGAGAAAAAAAATGAAGTGTTGTCAGTCATTTTGAGTTAATCATTTATTCTGTTTATAACCTTGTGATTTCCTTGATGAGTGGTGAGTTATGATTATTGATCTAGTGTCGAGTGTATATCTGTTAAGCAATTGCACACACGCAAATTTTTAGCTTGTGAGTTGATTTGTGGGATTTTATTGAATTTGTGCGAATAATTGCATTCATTGAGATGTTGCTTATCGATTGGTTAGTTATTCTTAGGGGATCGTTGCATTCATGCATTTTTATTTCTTATTTTGAGTCTGTTATGCTTGAGGACAAACATCGATTGAAGTTTGGGGGTGTGTTAAGTGGAATTTATATCCACTTATAACGCTTCGTAAAGGATCGAATTGGTGTTTTGTACTCAAGTTATTTGTGTATTTGATGTGTTTTTGTAGTATTTTGCATTTCAGGGCATAGTCGGAAGTAGGAAAAGTTTTTCAATGTTTTTATGCTTGGAAGAGTGTAGGGAATGAGCCTCGGATGATTGTGCGAAGAAACCAGCAAAAGAAAGCAAAGAAAATATTTTTTTCTAGAGACACAGGGCGGTCGCGCCCAAGTATAGAGAGGCCGCGCTCGGTTTGTAGTTTGTCAGCGTGCCCGCGTTGGAATAGTGCACGGCCGTGCCAGGTCGGCTTTTCAGAATCCTGTTTCTACTAGAATTTTGATTTGCTGGACTACTATTCTGAATGGGTTGGTATTTAAAGACATCTTTAAAGATGTTTTTCATAAGGAGACTAAGGAGAAGACGACGAGAAGACCTAAGAGCGCAAATACAACGAAGGCGAAGAAGATCTAGTTTATTCTTGTGATTCTTTGTTTAAGTTGTAATCTTGGATGCTAGTTTTCTTTTTGGTTGAACCTATTACTCTTGTTAAAGTACTTTGATTATTTATTCAGTTTATAAAGACCTAGTTTATTATACCATGATTTCATCGGAACCCACGGTGATGATGAGTTCGGTTATGAACTAATCATTATCGTGGGGTTCTAGCGGATTTATTTATGAATTTCTATAGTTAATTTGTTTTGATATCTTAGTGTGTAGTGATTGTATGATATCCTAGTATTTGTTGTGCTTATTCGTCTTATGTGCGTCGCGAACATATCATCACCATGCTTCTTGTAGAATAAAGTTTTATCAATTATTTCCCTGGTAAATCCATGTTTGATTAAGAATTCTGATAGTGTGTCATACCATAACCTAGGTGCTTGCGTCAGTCCATAGAGAGCTTTTAACAATTGGTAAACAAAGTCTGGAAATTCTGGATCTTCAAAGCCCGGTGGTTGTTGCACATAAACTTCTTCCTCTAGCTCAATATTTAGGAATGCACTCTTCACATCCATTTGATATACCTTAAATTCTAATGTGCAGCAAATGCAAGGAAGATACTTATTGCTTCAAATCTTGCAACTGCAGCAAAAGCTTTATCATAATCAATTTATTCTTCCTGTGAGTAGCTTTTAGCAACTAACCTTGCTTTGTTCCTTGTTACTATTCCATTATCATCTATTTTGTTCCTATACACCCACTTAGTTCCAATAATACTTATGTTCTTTGGTGCAAGAACCAATTTCCAAACTTTACTTCTCTCAAACTGATTAAGTTCTTCTTGAATGGCACTTATCTAGTCTGGATCAAGCAATGCCTCCTCAGTTTTCTTTGGCTCAACTAGAGATAGAAATCATGCATGTAAGCATTCATTAGCAGTAGCACTTTTAGTTCTCACTCCAGCATTGGAATCACTAATTATTGCATCTCTGGTGTGACTTCTATCCCATTTCCTGGCGTGATCTTGTTGACTAGAATTGTTCTCATCATTGGCATGACTTGCAGAACCACCATCTTCTTCTTCCCCTGAGTTTTGTGGCATCAAATTCAGGTGAAGTTCTTTCCTAATTAGAAACTTCAATCTCATAGATTACTAGATCAGTTTTCTGTTGCTCTATTCTTCTCTCTGTGTTGATCTCAGCATCATCCTCAGAATCACTGTCAATATTGAGATTTTCAAATTTCAAAGCTTCAGCTTCTTCATCATTTAGGCATTCCAAGCCTGGACACTTTTCATCATCAAAAGTCACATATGTGCTTTCCATAGTTTTCTTTTGTTGAAGCACATAAAATCTGTAGGCAGTTCTCTCCAATGAATATCCCAAAAAAATTGCTTCAAAAATTTTAGAGTCAAATTTTCCCACAGATTCAGAGTTGTCCTTGAGCATAAATCATTTGCTTCCAAACACATGTAGATGCTTCATAATAGGCTTTCTTCTTGATAGGATTGAGTAAGGTGATTTGCCCAAGTTCATGTTAATTAAATATCTGTTTTGAGTATAACATGCAGTGTTCACAGCTTCTTCTCAAAAAATTATTGGCAAATTGGCATCTTGCAGCATTGTTCTAGCAGCTTCAACTAAAGTTCTATTCTTTCTCTCAACAACACCATCTTACTGAGGTGTTCTTGCAGCTGAAAATTCTTGAACAATACCTTTATCTTTACAGAATTCACTCATTATTGTATTTCTGAATTCTGTGCCATTATCACTTTTCAGTCTCTTCACACAGTTTTGATCCTCAGCCAGCTTTTCAACCTTCTTTATGTGTTCAATAATGATGTGTGGAGTTTCATACTTTGAATGCATAAACTCTACCCATGTGTACCTTGAGTAGTCATCCACCATCACTAGTGCATATTTCTTTCTAGAAATAGATAGGACATTGACTGGTCCAAACAGATCCATGTGAATGAGTTATAGTGGTGCATTAATCACAGTTTTACTCTTATGACTTGACCTCTTCATCTTTCCCTTTTGACAAGCTTCACAGACTTCATCTTGAGCAAACTCTAGATTTGGCATGTTTCTCACTAGCTCCTTTTTAACCAATGTATTAATTGCTTTGTAATTCAGGCGAGAGAGTTTCTTGTGCCACATCTTGCTTTGCTCAATGGATGCCTTGGTGTAGAAGCAACAAATTACATTCTTGTTTGTGAAATTCAAATTTGCAATAAATAAGCTTCCTTTCTCTGCTGCTTTTAGAGCAACCTCGCCAGTCTTTTTGCTGATAATTGGGCAGTCTTCTTTTTCAAAATTCACCTTGAATCATGTGTCAGTAAACTGGCTGACACTTAGAAGATTGACCTCAAGACAGCTACTTGTGCTACATCTTGAATGACAATATTTCCTGAAACTAACTAGCCATATCCCATTATGAAGCCTTTGTAGTTGTCTCTAAAGGTCACCAATGGGCTACCATTTCCTCAAACTGTGATAGCAGGGCTTTATCAGCTGTCATATGCCTGGAGCATCCACTGTCAATGATCCATATGACTCTTTTCATTTTTCCCTGCACACAATGATGATTAAGTGTGTTTAGCTACCCAAGCAGTGTTGGGTACTTTTCCCATTATGATTGAAGTTGCAGAAGTAAACTTTTATTGTTCAAAAAGAACAATATTGAAAGTTTGATCATCATTTTTCTTTTTAATTTCAGAACCAAGGTTGGCTTCCTTGAGATCTTTCCTCAGTTAATGACATCTTATCATAACTTTCATATTGCACGGGATGCAATCAAACTTGTCATATAAGGAGTAGGAATCTTCAGCTACAGCCTCTTCGCACTTGCATGCTCCAGTTATTGGGTCACTAACAACCTTTTTGCAAAGGTGAGTCAGATGGTTGGCTGAGCCACATTTTTTACACTTCTTTCTTGGAGCATCAACAACATAGGCATAGTTGTTGCTCTTGTTCACACCTATCTTTCCAAACTTGTTCTTTATTTTCTTGCGAGCATTTTTCGTCTTGATTTCCTTGATTGGTGTCTTTGCATCATGGTTGACTATGGGCTTCTTTGTAGTTTCAACAATAATAGTGGCTTCTTCATTGTTTTTCTCCTTATCTTCATCAGCAACTTCTTGCTTAATGACCAACTCATCTTCACTGAAATCAACCTCACAAACCTTGAACACAGGTGCATTGAATTTCTTCAAAATTACAGGAACATCATTGTTCAATATTTCTTTTCCATTTAGTGATTCATTTTTCTTGTTGGAGTTTAATGCTTCATAGTCCAAGCCAATAGCTATGTTAGCACATAGTTTGTTTTTATCATGGTATTGACCACCCAGTTGAGATGCATTTTTAAAAGACTTCAACTTCACTTCATTCTTTTCCAATTTTTCCCTCAACACTGTCTCAATTTCACTTGCACACTTGAGCTTGTTCTTTAGATATTCATTATCCTGCTTGACTGTTTCAAGATCAACAAGCTAAAGCTCCAATTCTTGTTTCTCAATTTCAAGCTTCTCATTTATCTTTAACAACCTACTCACTTCCTCAGTAGCTTCCATCATGCTAGTGTGGGTGTGGACCATCTCAGCGCTCATCTTCTCAACAGTTTCTTTATATTGGCTGGTATTTAAATCAATTACGGTCAGAGTTGGTACCTCTATTTTTGAAGTGAATGATTCTCCTTGCTCAAGAGCCATAAGTGCATACTTTCCAAACTCTTCATTATCATCATCTTCATTAGTGTCATCCCAACTCTTGCCCTCTACAATATAAGCTTTACCCTGTTGCTTTTTTAGAAGTGTCTCATACTTTGCTCCTAGTTCCAAGTATGCTTTATCCTTTTTCACCTTCTTTGGCTTCCTATACTCAGTTGCAAAGTTTCCCAACTAATCACAGTTGAAGCACCTTATCTTTGATCTGTCAACAAATCCAGTTTTGTAGCCACTCTTGCCACATGAGTTATATTGTGTCTTCCTTTCTAGTTGATGTCCTTGTTAGATGACTGTCCTTTGTTCTTGAAAAATTTTGGCTTTTTAACTCTTATGTTGGAAAATTTCCTTGCAAGGTAAGCCATGGATTGATCCAACTCATCAAGGTCATCCAAGGTGTAGTATTCATCTTCTTCAAGTTCCGGTGTGACTTGTTTTAGTGGTTCCTTGTTCTTTTGCTCATTTTCTTAAACAGCCAGAGTCTGAGCTTCAAGTTCGTCCTCAGATGACTTGCTGTCACTTGTAACCAAGGCACTGGTTCCATCGACAATGTGCCCTTGGCCAAATCTCATGGATTTTCTTTGAATCATCTCTAGCTCATAAGTTTTTAGAATCCCATATAAGACTTCCAGTGTATTCTTCTCAAGTCTCTTCCTTCTCTTATAGCTAATATTTTCTGTTCCAAATGGTCAGGAAGGGTGAGCAAAAACTTAAGGTTTACCTCTTCAGCTTCATAGAATTTTTCATGCAGCTACAAGTCATGAAACAACTTATTGAATCTTTCAAACACATATATTATACTTTCTTTAGGTTTAGCCATGAAACCCTCATATTCAGACACCAGTATTCTCCTTTGGTTAGATCTAAATTCCTCTGTCCGTTCACATAGTATTTCAATCTTTTCCCAGATCTGTTTAACAGTTTCTCAATTGACAATATTGTTGTAGATCACATTATCAAGAGACTCAATTAAATTGAGCTATATCCAGAGAAACCTTTTCTTTCTCAGGCTCTATGTATGTTGAAGGGTCCTTTGGTGCAAAATGTGCTGGAATAACCACGTCCCCATCTGTGGACTCAAGAACTCTTTCTACAGATATGAAAGGTCCATCTTTCATAATTTGAATGTACATGGGATTTGCCATTCTGATAAATAACATCATTTTCTTTTTCCAAAGAGTGTAGTTGATTATGTCAAAGGCTGGTATCTTAATACTGCTTAACTTCTGAGAACTCATACTTCCAAGATCTTGATTTTTTTCTTTCAGATTTTGCTCTGATACCACTTGTTAGATATTGAATGCTTAGAATGTAACTCAGAGGGGGTTGTATGTGTTTCTTGGATAATTTTAGCTATTTAAACTTGAATGGATTATGGCGAACAAAGCAGTTAACAACTTGTAGTGATATTGAAGTATGTAAAGAATACAAACACACCATATCAAAAACTCACTTAATTTTTATTAATTAAGTTTGTCTTGCTACAAATTCTGGGTTCTTAAAAATAAAGAACTCAGCTTCTTCCTTGAGAGAATATAAGAAAATGTAGATCTATTTGTTACTTCTGAACAAAGGACCCGTGCATGCTTTATAGACTAGAAGCATGGGTTTACAAGACTTGCACTAAAATGTACTAAACTACTTTCGAAAGCAACCTTTTTCTATTTCCATTTATAGCTTAACAAATATGTGCAATATCTTGCAGATCTATGACCACCCTTTGTCCAGTTAATCTTGGCCCTTGATATTTTATTCTTCCAGCTACTTTGTAGACTTTTCAATCTAGTAAATAGACCGTTTGTTGACTGATAATCATGAATCTTGAACTTGTCTATATTCTGAGTTTGAGAAGATATATCGAGATCTCTGTTTGTTCTTATGGAGAAGTAACATATCGATAAGTAAACTGACTTATCGATATCTCGAGTTCTCGATAAGTACAATTGACTTGTCGATATCTTTGAGATCTCGACATGTACAATTGGCTTTTCGATAACTCTGAGTTCTCTATATTATCTTTGAATTGTCGATATCTCTGAGTTCTCGACTTGTGTCTTTGACTTGTCGATATCTCTGAGTTCTCTACATGAGTTATTGACTTATCGATATCTCCAGTTCTCTATATATTCATTTGACTTGTCGATATCTTGAATCTTTACTTGTAGTGACTTCTCGATAGCTCATGTGACGTCTCGACATGCTATTTGGACTTCTCGAATGACTTCTCGATATACCTTGATCTATGACTTGTCAATATTTTGACTTAGAACATTTTTCCCACAACAAATTTATTCAACTCCAAGCTTCTGTACTTTTCTCTGAGGCATGATCAAGTAATGATCTTCTTCCAGAGTTTATTTCTTAGCTTGACACTGTTCACATAAAAATCCCCCAGTCTAATCTAATAACCATTTTTACAGAATCAAGGAATATTATAAAGAATACAAATAAAGATTATCAAGCAACTAAATCTTTGGGTTGCAATATGACTTAGTATTATTATAATACAGGCATGTCTTGCACAATAGAAACTCCCTTCAAGCTAGCTTATGAAACAGAAGCAATGCTGCCAATCGAGGTGGGATTCCCTTCTTATATAGCAATAAACTTTGATGAAATAGCTAATGAGGAGGGACTTAGAATAAACATAGAGTTGATTGATGAAGTCCAGGACCAAGACAAAGCAAAGATGGAAAAATACAAGGAGAAAATAAAGGAGCACTTCAGCAAGAAGTCTAGGGTAAAAAACTTCCAAGTTGGAGATTTGGTACTTCGAGATACAGAGGCCTCAGATCCCACCAACACCGGGAAGTTCATGCCTAAATGGGAAGGACCATATAAGGTGAAAAAATTCTTAAGACCGGGAACTTACAAGCTAATGAATATGGATGACTCCGAAGTTCCCAACACTTAGCATGGACTCGGGCTTCGAAAGTTTTACCAGTAGCAAAGAAAAAGCAACAACAACAACCAAAAATGTGTAGCCTATGGCAAGCAACCACTTTATTACTCCATATCTTGTATGAAGCAAATTTGAAATTAATGAAAAGTATTTCTCATCTTTACTTAGCAATTATCTAAAAGCAATCACAGTCCGGAACCCGGACTAGCACAATCATTATATACTTTAAAGAAATTTTCTAAAGGAGAAAGCAATCCCAGTACGGGAAAAAGCTTGAACATGGACTAGCAACATGATTTAGTACTTAAAAATATTTTTCTAAGGAAAAAAATAACCACAATCTGGGGCCATACTCGAACCCGGACTCACACAATCATACTATGCTTAGAAATATTTTTCCCAAGGCAAAAAGCAATCCCAGACCGGGGTAATACTTGAACCCGGACTAGCACAATCATTCTATACTTAAAAATATTTTTTAAGGAAGAAAGCAATCCGAGTCCGGAAGAAAGCTTTAAACCAGACTAGCAACATGATTTTGTACTTAGAAATATTTTTCTAAGGCAAACAACAACCAAATTCCGGGTCCATGTTCGAACCCGGATTCACAAAATCATACTATGCTTAGAAATATTTTTTCTAAGGCAAAAAACAATCCCATACCGGGGCAATACTTGAACCCGGACTAGCACAATCATTCTATACTTAGAAATAATTTTCTAAGGAAGAAAGCAATCCCAGTCCGGGACAAAACTTGAACCCGGAATAGCAACATGATTTTGTACTTGAAAATATTTTTCTAAGGCTAACAAAAGTCACAGTCCGGGCCGTGCTTGAACTCGGACTAGCTACATTATGTTGTACTTAAAAATATTTACTATGAAAAAAGCAAATAAAGAAAAACGAAAAGAGCAGTAAAGCAAAACAATAAACAGCCAAACCCGTAACAAACCAAGGTCGAGTATTAAATAGTACAAAATAATAGTTGTAAGTTTACAAAAAAAAGACCAAGTTAGCACGAATGGTTCACAAATACAGAAATCAAACAAAGAATCCGGAGCAGTTTCGGGAAGGAAGCTCGGGAATGGACCGTCAAAGGGTTCTGGATATCCAAGTCCCGCCTTAATATTCTGCTTAGCCCTTATGAACTCCCGGCAGAAGCTACCCCAGTCAGCCTCCGGATCTGTCTTGATGTGCTTTTCAGCAACAACCCAGCAAAGGGAGACTTCCGGGGCACCATCATTGGCAATGGCCCTATCATGCTCCTCGGATTTTATATAAGCCTCTATGATCTCGAACTCAGGCTTCATTGCTGACAGTTGCTTCCGGAGCTCAATAACCTCGGACCTAAGTGTTAGGACGAAAAAATGCGCTAATAATACATATAAGTATACGCGTTCGCAAGTAGTATAGAATTCTTTCTAGTTTGTTCCCACAAAGACTCTTTTGGTTAACTTGAAATTTATGCGCTTATGCAACAATGATATGATTATTATTCAATGCTAAGACGAATGACAAATTGAGATTGTTTATAACTAAGATATTAACTAACATGCAAATAACTAAGAGAATAAAGGTTGATTGATTATATGAGACAAACATGGGATTCTAACTTCATTAAATACTTCATTCAAAGTCCTTTGATTCTTAACCTTAGCATGCAATGGTGATGACAACTAATCAGATAACACGAAACTGGTAAACACCAACTTTCGTTGCATGAATAACATACTACCAGACATCCACAAAAGAGATAGATACTGAATAGACACCAAGTATGTTGAGACCCTATATGTCTATAGAATTTGACAATACAAAGGTTTAATGTGCAAGTTATCTATTATGATTACATAGGCCAAGTAAGATGGTTAAAATTACCTACGAATCATGCATAACAAATACATGAACCTATCCTAGCATGATAAGTTCTAAATCTCTAAATTCACTGTCACTTCATTAGAGATTAACACACTATCTTATATGTTCGCGACGCGCATAAGACGAAGAAGCACAACCAATACTAGGATATCATACAATCACCACATACTAAGATATCGAAACAAGATTAACTATTGAAATCCATAAATAAATCCGTTAGAACCCCACGATAACGATTAGTTCATAACCGAATTCATCATAACCATGGGTTTCGATGAAAGCATGGTATAATAAACTATGTCTTTATAAAAATGAATAATAAACAAAGTACGTAATCCAAATTATAAGTTCAACAAACAAGAAACGAGCATCTAAGATTACAACTTAAAACAAAGAATCACAAGAATAAACTAGATCTTCTTCGCCTTCGTTGAATTGTGCTATAGGTCTTCTCGTCGTCTTCTCCTTAAGCTCTTTTTTGAAAAACGTCTTTAATTTGTCTTCAAATAGCAACCCAATTAATCCAAAAGCCCAGAAATCAGCCTTCTAATTGAAACATAATTCTGACATCCCGACACGGCATGAGCGCGCGCTTCATCAGCGCGGTCGCGCTGTCCTTCTGCATCTCTGCGCGGCCGCGCACTATCACAGTGCGGGCGCGCTAACCTTGTGGAAAAACTGAATTTTCCTTCTTTATTTTACTGGTTCTTGATGGCTTTGCATGAGCGATCTTCACGACACCTTCCTAACACTATTTTAGCATCAAAGCAATGCTAAATCACATTGATCCCTGATATATGCCTGAAATACAAAACACTACAAAAACATATCAAAAACACAAATAACTTGAGTACAAAACATCAATTCGAAGCTTTACGAAGCGTTATAAGTGGACATAAATGCCACTTAACATACTCCTAAACTTGAATCGATGTTTGTCCTCAAATATAACAGACTCAAATAACAAGAAATAGAAATGCATGAATGCAACCTACATGAATGCAATGATCCCAATAGAATAACTTAACCAATCAACAAGCAACATCTCAACAAATGCAGTTATTCGCACAAGTTCAATCAAATCTTACAAATCAACTCACAAGTCAGAAACGTGCGTGTGTCTAATCAGCTGGCCTTCCACATGGCAGATGGTCATTAGAATAACCAAGCCCCTTCGGATCAGGCTTTCCACCATACCACTCCTGCATACTTAACAACGTAGAACTGTCAATAGGAGCACTAGGAAGCTGAAGCTGCTCGTGCGCGGGCCAATGAACTCCAACCGCCACACACAGCTTTGTCACAATCGACACATAGGGTATAGAACCCGTAGTACTCCCACTAAGAAATCTCAAAATACCCTGATGAATCACCATCCCGAGATCCATATAGTTTCCATGAAGAATCCCCCACAACAATCGTGCACGATCCATAGTAACATCATGCACGTGAGAAGATGGTTTTATTTTGGCACAAATAAAAGAATTCCATGCACGTGCAAACCTGTTCTTGCACGAGACATGGAAAGTGGCATACTCGTTCGTGCCCCTCTTGAACTTCCAGTGAGTCTTAGGCACACACAATGTAGCAACAATAAAATCCAAGTTAAAATCATCCCCCGTGTTCGCATTCTAATGCTCCTGATCAGGCCTCCTCTCGGGCTGCTCTATCACCCTCCGAATAGCCTCAGCACTATAGTCCATTGTCAACCTCCTCACCACAGAAAACCCGTTCTTCTCCGCCTTCGCATTTGCGTAAAACTCGCGAACCACACTCATGGGCACAACAGCGGGTGCCTCACAAAAAGTAACCCAACCCATCTCCATGATCATCTCCAACAACTTACTATCTTTCCCCGATGGCAGAAATCTCGCTCCTTGGCTATGGGCTTCGATAGCAGCCTCAAATACTCCGCCTCAACCTCCAGAGTTGCAAACCTAGGCCTTAAACCCCCAACACTAGAAGAATCGGCGGTGCTGCTACTAACTTGAGTTATTTGTCTTTTGGGTGCCATTGAGATTGAACAAGTTGAGAGAAATAATGTGTGTATAAGAGAGAATTATGTTTGAGAATTTGAGAAGTGATGGAGAAGTTTGTGTATAAGTGTGTGTATATATAGGATTTTGACAATCAGTTTAGGAAAAGAAGTGAGAATTGATTATGGGAATAATGGGAGTAATGGGTTTGATTGAAATTGATTTGGAGAGGGAAATATGGAAGTGGGAGAGTAAAATTCGGTTGGGAATTGATTTGGTGTTTTAAATTTTCGAATTTCTGATTTTTTTCAGGTCCAGGGAGTCAGCGTGGTCGCCCCGCCTGGCAGCACGGGTGCGCCGTGCTAGTGGAAAACCAGCGATGTCGCCCCGCATACTAGCACGGGCACATCGTGCTATTGGAAAATCAGCGCGGGCGCACCGTCCACTAAATTTTTTTCTTTTTCTGATTTTTTTTGTGTTTTCTCCTTGCTTTCTTCTTCCTCTATCTACTAATGTACAACAAACTTGGGTTGCCTCCCAAGAAGCACTTGCTTTACGTCATTAGCTTGACGTAGAATTCCCGAGATCAAGTTGCCAACAAAACGGTACTAACCACCTCACGGCTTGCCGTATCCCCATAGTAATGCTTCAATCGCTGTCCATTTATCTTGAATGCTTGGCCCGCATCTGTCTAAAAAATCTCCACCGCTCCATGTGGAAACACAGTTTTGACAACAAACGGCTCTGACCACCTCGACTTCAATTTTCCAGGAAAAAGACGGAGTCGAGAGTTGAACAAAAGAACTTGTTGCCCCGGCACAAGTTATTTGAGCACTAGACCCCTATCGTGCCACCTCTTGACTTTCTCATTATATATTTTGTTGTTCTCATACGCTTGAAGTCGAAACTCGTCGAGTTCATTCAATTGAAGCATCCTCTTCTTACCAGCTGCATTCATATCAAGGTTCAACTTCTTCAATGCCTAATACGCTTTGTGCTCTAGCTCCACAGGTAAATGACAACGTTTCCCATAAACCAGTTGATACAGTGACATGCCTAGCGGAGTCTTGTATGTTGTTCGATATGCCCCCACAACTTCATCAAGCTTCAAAGACCAATCCTTCCTTGATGGACACACAACTTTCTCTAAAATGCGATTGATCTCTCTGTTAGATACCTCAGCTTGACCATTAGTCTGAGGATAGTAGGCTGTAGCAATGCGATGATTCACATTATACCTTTGCATTATAGTAGTGAACTTGCGATTGCATAAATGCGATCCCTCGTCACTGATAATGACTCTTGGAGTCCCAAATCTTGTGAATATCTTCTTGTGAAGGAATTTAAGAACTACCATCACATTATTCATCGGGAAAGCCTTGACTTCCACCCATTTCGAGACATAATCAACCGCCAACAAGATATACTGATTATTGCAAGATGAGACAAATGGCCCCATAAAGTCAATTCCCCAAACATCGAAGACCTCAACCTCGAGAAGCACATTAAGAGGCATCTCATACCTCTTAGACATATTACCAACACGCTGGCATCGATCACATTTCAAAATGAATTGATGAGCATCCTTAAACAAAGTCGGCCAAAAGAATCCTGCTTGAAGGATACGAGCTGCTGTCTTTTCCCCACCATAGTGGCCTCCATAAGCAGTCGAATGACAATCTCACTAGATCCCCCCCATTTCGCTGTGCGGAATACATCTCCCGATGATTTGGTCAGCTTCTTGCCGAAATAAGAACGACTCATCCCACATGTACCACTTTACTTCATGCAGAAACTTCTTCCTTTGAGCATAAGTCAAGTATGGAGGCATAACGTTGCTCACAAGGTAGTTCACAATGTCGGCGAACCACGGTTCTTCTGCTTGTACTCCAAATAATTACTCATCGAGAAAAGAGTCATTAATCAAAGACTTATCCTGTGAAGTTGCACTTGGATCCTCTAAATGAGAGAGATGATCAGCGACTTGATTCTCAGTCCCTTTTCTGTCCTTGATCTCCAATTTAAACTCCTAAAGTAAAAGAACCCATCAAATTAATCTAAGCTTTGAGTCCTTCTTCGAGACGAGATAGCGAATAGCAGCGTGATAAGTGAAAATTATCACCTTCATCCCAAGTAAATAAGATCGAAACTTCTCAAAACCATAGACAATAGCCAATAGTTCTTTCTCAGTAGTCGTGTAGTTCAGTTGAGCACCATTGAGGGTCTTACTAGCATAGTAGACCACATGAAATATGTTTTTCATTCTTTTCCCCAGAACTGCTCCAACTGCATAATCACTTGCATCGCACATCATTTCAAATGGTTCAGTCCAATCAGGTGCAGTTAGGACATGTGTCGTAACCAAACTCTTCTTTAAGCTCTCAAAAGCCGTCGGGCACTCGTCATCAAACTTGAAAGGAACATCTTTCTCTTGCAATTTGCACAACAACTTCGAAATCTTAGAGAAGTCCTTGATGAAACGCCTATAGAAACCCGCATGAGTGTGAATTCCCTTAATAGAAATTGGTGGAGGAAGGTTTTCAATAACCCTCACTTTGGCTTTGTCCACCTCAAGACTCTTACTAGATATCTTGTGCCCAAGAACGATGCATTGGCACACCATAAAGTGACATTTCTCCCAATTGAGAACCGGATTGGTCTCAACGCACCTTTTCAGCACTAACCCAAGGCTTTCTCTAAGGCATCTGATTTTAGCACATGATCCGGTTCTGAAGTAACCACAGATTCGACCAATTCCACCTTAAAGCATTCCTCTTCATCCGTAGGGAATTTCATAGCATTTAAAACATTGAAGGTGACATCCTGATCCTCAACTCGCATAGTGAGCTCACCCTTCTGCACGTCAATCAAGGTTTGGTTAGTAGCCAAGAAAGGTCTTCCCAATATTGGGAATCTTCTTATCTTCCTCGAAATCAAAAATAACAAAGTCAGCAGGAAAGATGAGTTTGTCCACCTTGACCAATACATCTTCCAAAATGGCTCGTGGATATGTAATAGAGCGATCAGCCAACTGCAAGGACATATATGTAGGCTTTGGATCAGGTTACACCAACTTCTTGAAGATAGACAAAGGCATAAAATTAATGCTAGCTCCCAAGTCACATAAGCATTTGTCGAATGACGCTTTTCCAATGGTGCAAGGAATAGTGAAGCTTCCAGGATCTTTAAGCTTCGGATGCAACTTTTGTTGGCACACAACACTGCATTTCTCCATTTGAGCAACGGTCTCTAAGTCATCGAGCTTCACTTTCCGAGAGAGAATACCTTTCATGAACTTCTCATAACTAGGAATTTGTTCAAGAGCTTCAGCATAAGGTATGTTGATATGAAGTTTCTTGAAAACTTCCAAGAACTTAGCAAATTGCTTTTCCAGCTTTTACTTCTGCAGCCTCTTAGGAAAATGAGGTGGATGATAGACATGTTCTTCCCCTGTATTACCCTTAGGAGGAGTGTTGACAACAGCTGTCTTCCTTGGTTCCACTTCTGCTTCCTTCGCACATCTTCTTCAGCCACAACTTCAGATTTTGGAACTTGAGATTTTTCGGGATTCGTAACCTTTCCAGACCTCAATGTAATTTCCTTAACCTGTTCCTTAGCTTCCCTCTTTATTGACACTTCAGTGTCACTAGAGAGTGTACTAGGTTGTCGATTCAACTAGGGATTAACAATCTACCCAATTTGATTCTCCAAGGTCTTGATAGAAACTGCTTGGCTCTTGCACATGAGCCTCAACTGCTCCAATTCAGATTTTTCATTTGAGTGTGGTATCTGCTGAAGTTGGAGTTGTTTCCTTGGTGTATATTGTGGTTGTTGAAAACTAGGAGGGTTATATTGCTTTGTTGTGTACGACTGATAAGGTTGTTGCACCGCATTCTGATTGTTGCTCCAGCTGAAGTTAGGATGATTGCGGTTGTTGGGATGATAAGTGGCCGGAGCTTGCTGCTGTGACCTCTGAACGTTGCTCACAAACTGAGTTGATTCACTAGAAATAGCACACTGCTCAGTCTCATGTGCCCCCGCACAAAGCTCACAAACACTAGTGATCTGATTAACTCCATAATTAGCCAAAAAATCCACTTTCATCGTCAAAGCTTTAAGTTGAGCGGCTATAGCAGTAGCTGTATCCACTTCCAGAACTCCTGCTACCTTGCCTTGCGTCATTCTCTGCGTTGGATTCTGGTATTCATTAGCTGCCATTAGCTCAATCAACTCATAAGCTTCATTGTAGCTTATGGACCATAAGGCTCTACCTGACGCTGCATCGATCATAGGTCTAGACTGTGTGCCTAAACCATTTTAGAAAAAAATTATGACCATCCAATCAGGCATGCCATGATGTGGGAACTTCCTAAGCTTCTCTTTGTAGCGATCCCAAGCCTCACACAAAGATTCTCCAGATTGCGGCGCAAACTCAGTAAGAGCATTCCTGATTGCATCCGTCTTTGTTATAGGGAAGAACTTAGTGAGAAACTTTTGAGCAAGATCCTCCCATTTGGTGATAGAACCTGCTGGTAGAGAATGTAACCAATAATTAACCTTATCCCTGAGAGAGAATGGGAAAAGCCTCAACTTAATAGCATCTTCAGACACCCTATTGAACTTAAAAGTGTCGCAGATCTCGATGAAATCCCTGATGTGCATGTTGGGATCTTCAATAGGAGAACCCCCAAACTGAACTGAATTTTATATCATCTGAATCGTGCTTGACTTGATCTCAAAGGTGTTAGCCGAGATGGCATGTCTGATAATTGTGACGACTGAGAATTTTGTGACGTAATTAAGTGAATAAAGTGAGATTTATGTGAAGTGATTATAATTATGTGATTAAGTGTTGATTAATTGTCTTTAATGTATATTAGAATCTAGGAGCGTAAGTAGAAGCGTTCCAATTTAAAGAGTCAGCTTAGGAGTTAAGCTGTGTTGTCGGGCCGTCAGGTAGAACGGAACCCGTCCTAAAAAGGGGTTAAGATATTTAAATTTTGAACTATGTGTAATTATGTGAAATGAAATGTTTAAGTAAAATATTGCGTCCTAGTGACGTGTCGGTCGATAATGAGAAGCGTAATTGAAACGCTGAGCATCGGGCCGTCAGGTTGAACGTGACCCGGTACACATATAACAGAATAAAGATTAAAGAAGGATAAATTTTCTGATTGGACATGAGTTGTGATGTGTTCGCATGTGTGTGATTGCTTGTCTGTGTGCATGACCACGTGATCTGTTGACATTTATATGAATTTAAGGGAATTATTTGATTTAAATAAGGTTTATTTAACCTTCGCGCATTTTTATAAAATTATCTGAGTAAGATAAAGGTACGAGATTTGTTCTGTTATCGTCATAATAGTCCTAGAGACTTTCTAAAAATGATAGACGGATTTATTTCATGATCGTTGTTTTTAAAATGATTTTTATGTGATAAAATGCTATTATTAGCACAAACTTGTAAAAATCGTATAAAATCAACCGTACGCTCAAAAATCTATTGTGAGTAATGGTAGGAAAGATAATTTCGAGATCTATGTTTTAAAATTGTCAATCGCTATAATTTTCAACTTTCTGAGAGAGATATTTATTATTCCACCAATATTCTATGGGAGTAAAAAGAGAAAGGAAAATTAATTTAAAAAAGGAATTAGTAAAGTACTAAATTGCCCTTGTCCTTATCATTTATAAACTCATTTCTCCCCTTCCTTTTCTTTCTTTCTCCCGTGAACACTTTTCTCTCTTTCTCTCTTTCTTCCTCACTCTCTCTCGGTTACTCTCTCTCTCTCTCTCTCTCTCTCTCTCTCTCTCTCTCTCTCTCTCTCTCTCTCTCTCTCTCTCTCTCTCTCTCTCTCTCTCTCTCTCTCTCTCTCTCTCTCTCTCTCTCGACTCTCTTCTCTCTCTCTCAGTATACCTCTTGTTCCTTTAATAAATCTCGCCAATTCTTCCCAAAATCTCTTTATAAACACATATATATAGGTAGAAGAGTGTGCATGTGTGTATATCCACTTGCATGTAGATGTGTATGCTCGATGTGTGTGTGTGTTTACCCGAGAGCTTCTCGGTTCTTGTTGATACCATCTTGTTTAAGCATGATTCTTTGCAAATGAATGGTATATGAGATGTGCATGTTAGTTGTTTTGAGGAATTAATGGAAAAATGGGGGTTTCGTGGTTGGACACCCTCGAAAGAGGGCACCACCATGAAGCCACCGCCACCCGTGATGAACTCCGGTGAACCGGTGGTGAGTGATGATGCTATAACTGAGCTCTAGCATTCATAAATCTTATCTTTGGTGATTGCATGTAGTGATTTGTTTAAAACCCGAATGGGTTTTTTATTTCTAAAAGTTAATGAGTTGATTATTGTTGATTTAAATGGTTGTGGATGTTTATTCTAGGATGACGATGATGGATTAGAATGATTAATGATTTAAGGATAGAGAAAAACGTTTGCATGTGTTATTTCTCGAAAAACCCGAATGGAATCTTGATTTTTAGAAGATCAAAATGATTTTTAGTAATGGAAATTACTTGTTGATGTTTATCCTTGGAAATTATTGGATAATTAGAGTGTTTGGTAGATAAATTACTTAAATGGTCGCATGCATGTCTTGATTGTTGGAAATTTCAAATAAGGGTTTGTGTTTCTTTTGAGATTTAAGTATGTTGATTGATAAAAATGATTTTTATGATTGTTTTAAAGGTATTTGGACTTGTATAGTTGATTGGATGCTTGAAAAATCAAAATTGAGGATTGCATGTTGAAGATTTTGGTTCGACATTGTACTAATAAAAGGGAAAATTGATTTTTGTGACTTGATCTTGGTATAATCTAAGTTTAACTAGGAAGAAATGAGATTGCATGTTTATTTAAAAGAGGAATTGATGATCCATGTCATTGTTTGGTTGTCGAATTATGATTTGTGGTTAAGGCCGAATGGATTATAGCATTTAAAAAGGTCAAATTATATTCTAAGTGCTTGAATGGATCATGAAGATTAATTAGGGATTGTATGTGAGATTTTTGCCTAATTTGCTATGTTTGGTTCGAATTAAAGTATAAAAGAAAGGGAATGATTGATTTGTGTTATCTATGGTTGTCGTGTTGGTTTAAAGATAACTTTGGGGTCGTTATTATAAGTTTTTCGTTTGTTTATTCGTATAAGAATTTCAAGTATAAAGAGCTATGTGTACTAATATAAAGTATGATTTGACTTCGAGTTGAGATAAGGATGTTTATAAGTCGATTGTCGAGTTTATATAAAGGTGTAAAGGTTAAGAATAAAGTATATGATGTGTGATGTGCAAGTTATTTGTTAAGCCATGAACTGTTATAAACCCTATAATTACCTTTACGAACCCTTTGTAATGATACCTTATTTCTTGATCACGCTATTGATCCTTGAAACAGATATTGATCCTTCTACTTTAAGTACCTTGTTATCTCTGATTCAGAATCCTTAGAGTTGTTCCTTGCTTGTCTTTGGAATCACTTCCTTAACTTTGTTTTCTTGAAATTTGACTTAAGAATGAGTTTCGACTCGAAAGAGTCTGAATGATTTCATATTCTTGGTAATGATAAAATGAATTTAGAAAAACCTACTTTTTCCAACTCAAGGTCTTCGAAACGAATTCCTGATGGATTGGATTGGAACGTAAGAGGCTAGTGGGACTAGTCCAGTCATGATAAGTGGCTAGTGGGGCTAGTCCAATTTAAGGCTGAAATAACACCAATTGGTACCTTAAAGACCGGATGGAGGTTGGTACGGGCTGATCACCCGTATTATAATGAAATGAAAATATAAAGTGATCCAATCAAGGTTTCTATATTGATTATTTAAAATGGAACTGAAACATCCTGTTCAGTAATTGGTTCTTGAAAATGAAAATGGTTTATATTGCTTTGAAAAGAGTCGATTGTGATATTGTGAAGCTTAAAGCTCGTGAACCCTGATTTTAATACGTTGATCATATGATTGGCTTCATATAGTGGAATATTGTGGCTTTCCTTTCTGAAAGATCTGTTCTTATCCTTTAATGATTTGTGATGAATGTCGGCTTTCACCCTTCTTCGAGCCTTGTTCCTTGAAACCCCACATTTTTCCTTCATAACCCTTCCTTAACCCAAAAGATGGAAATCTGCCACCTAGAACAAATAAAGTAGAATGCCCTGATATTGGTAAAGCAAATTGTGGATTTCATATCATAGAACTGCTTTATAGTTACTTGCTGAGTTTTATACTCATATATTTTGTTTTAATCTAACCATGGCAGTTAAGCAAGAAGATGGCCAGGCTTAGGCGCACTGCTCGTAAGAACGTACCTGGTGGTCCCTATCGTATTGAGGGCTTCCGGTTGCCAGAGCAGGTAGTGGTATATCTGAGTGAGCAAGCGCTTAGAAGGAAAATTGTAAAGATACAATGGGTAATCTGTTGGTTCCAAGCCGGGATCGACTATGTATATTTAAAATTATTTTGGGGTTGTAAGTTATATTTTATGATTGGTAGTTATAATCTTTGAAGGGATTTTAGCACATAAATGCAGCGAAAACGTAAATTTAAATCTTAAAAAAAAAAACTGAAACCCTCCGTAGGATCCATGCGAAAAATAATATTTAATTCGTAGTCCAGTATGTTTACCTTAAGAAGCTTTACGTTAATGGAAAGATGGAGGTCTTTAATGGCGATCCAAAAATGATGAACGGAGATCCTTAGCAGCTGCTCCTCAAGTGTGAAGCACTCCACCGGTATCCACTAAGAAAACGATGTAATGAAGGAGGAGGAGATGGAGAGAATTAGGGTTTTGTAAATTTTTTTGGTTGAGGCAAAAATAGGGTCTATAATAGTATATTTATAGGCAAAATTTTCAGCTGAAAATTTTCTCATAAAATATTATTATTATTAACCCTTTATTATTCTCACTAATAATTAAAACACCTTTTAATAATTAATCCTTTTTCTAAACACTTTAGAAATAATTCTCTCACTTGATTTAATTTCCAAAAATTAAATTCTTAATTAATAATATTAAAAACTTTTTCTTAACTAATTTATAATCAATTAAATCTCCTTTAATCAATTATTAAATTTGCCAATTAATTATTTATTTCTTAAATAAATAATTATCAGCCATTATTAATTAATTTCTCCACCATTAAATCATTCTCTTTTATGGTGTGACCCTGTAGGTTCAATATTAAGCCGGTAGTAGAAATAAATAATAATAAAACTATTTTATCATTATTTATATAAATTATCTAATTCATTAAATATGATTAATTAATTAATCATATTTATTCTACATCGTGAGGGATACTTCTCAGCATATCGCGACTATCCGGATAATACGAATTCACTGCTTAGAATACCAAGAACCTATTCAGTAAATAGTTACCGTACAATTAATTCCTTCTACCCTGCAATGTCACGATTAAATACAAGGCATGGAACTTGTGTCAAGCCTATCTTATTTAATCACTTGCTTTCCCATTCACTACGCTTAGTTCTATTTAATGTAAATTAGAAACTCATTTCTAATTTCATTCACTCTGGCCAGAGATTTCTGAACTAACATAAGTGGATCAGCATTGAATATTCTCTTCCTACACTGGAAGTGGTAGATCCTTTATTGATCATACACTATCTTCGTGTACAAATTCCTATACCCAGTAGAGCCCTTATAATTGTCCCTTGAGACTAAGAACAAACCAAAACATAGTTCAGTGTACACAAGATGACTATGATGACCTCAAGTCTAAGGATACTTGTACAACTATCACTATGTGAACAACTGCTGACACGTGAGTGAACTCCATCAGTTGTTCAACTGTGTGAGTCATGTTCAGTGAACTTATTCTATAATAAGCACTTACATACTAGCTATAGTGTCACCACATAAATGTCTATGAGAACAGACATCCTTCATAATGAAGCAAGCATAGTATGTACCGATCTTTGCGGATTATTAATTAACAGTTAGTAATCCTACAACCAGGAACTATTTAAGTTTAGAGTTATTATCTTTTAGGTCTCATTATTATGATCTCATCACAATCCATAAAAAGCTTTACTCTATACTGTGGTATATCTTATTTAAACATTTAAATAGATAGAGCCCGCAATAAAAACAAAACTAGCCTTTTATTAATATCAATGAAATCAAAACAGATTACATAAAAGTTATTCCTAAATCCTCATACATGATTGGACTTAGGACATATCTCTTTCAATCTCCCACTTATACTAAAGCCAATCACTCTGGTATCTAATACCCATCTTGTCTTTATGACGATCAAAGTGACTCTGAGAAAGTGGCCTTGTGAGTGGGTCTGCTACGTTGTTATGTGTGTCAACTCTCTCGACGTTGACATCTCCTCTTTCAATAATCTGAATTGCACCACCATTCAGAGTAAACACGTACCCTGGCATGGATTTGCTATCACTTTCTGATTGAAAACTAGAGTCAGTATAACCCTCTATTTTCAACTCAGATTCACCACCAAAAACAAGAAAAATGTCCTGAGTCCTTCACAAGTACTTAAGGATGTTTTTCTCTACTTTCCAGTGGTCTTCACCTGGATTGGACTGATATCTGCTCATCACACTAATTGAATAAGCAACATCAGGCCTTGTACACAACATCGCGTACATGATAGATCCTATTGCTGAAGCATAAGGAATCTCACTCATACGCTCTCTTTCCTCAGGTGTCTTAGGAGACATTTTTTCGGAAAGGGACACTCCATGGCTCATCGGTATGTGACCACTTTTGGAGTTTTCCATGCTAAACCTTTTAAGCACTTTCTGGATGTATGTACCCTGGGTAAGACCTATCATTCTTCTAGATCTATCTCTATAGATCTTCATACCGAGAATGTAGGATACTTCTCCCAAGTCCTTTATGGTGAAGTTCTTTGATAGCCATACTTTGACTAATTGTAGCATCGGTATATCATTTCCTATAAGAAGTATGTCATCCACATACAATACAAGAAATGTTACTGCGCTCCCATTAACCTTCTTGTAGACACATGGATCATCTATATTTTTGATAAAACCAAACTCTTTGATTGTCTCATCAAAACGGATGTTCCATCTATGAGAAGCTTGCCTTAAACCATATATGGTTCGCAGCAGCTTACACACTAGGTGTTCATTTCCCTTGGAAAGAAAACCCTCTGGCTGTGTTATATACACTTCCTCCTTAAGTTCCCCATTGAGGAAGGCCGTTTTCACGTCCATTTCCTAGATCTCATAGTCGTAGTAAGCAGCAATCGCAAGCAAAATCCGAATTGATTTTAACAGGGCTACAGGCGAAAAAGTTTCATCAAAGTCAATCCCTTGCCTTTGTTTGAATCCTTTTGCCACGAGCCTGGCCTTATAGGTCTCCACCTGGCCATCTGCTCCAATCTTTCTTTTGTATACCCAGTTGCACCCAATAGGCTTAACACCTTTAGGCGCCTCAACCAGAGTCCATACTTGGTTGGTATATATAGATTCCATTTCAGATTTCATGGCACTATGCCATTTCTCTGAGTCAACACTACTCATAGCCTCATTATAGGTCCAGGGTCGTCATCATCAATGATTGACAACTCATTGTCTTTCTTAATGACAAGGCCATAATACCTCTCAGGTTGGCGAGACACTCTCCCTGTCCTACGAATGGGTTGTTCCACAGAAGCTTGTTCAGTCTGAACAAGTGTTTCCACTTGATCCATAGTAGTTTGTGCTTCTTGAACTTCATCAAGTTCAATTTTTCTCCCACTGTTTCCTTCAAGGATAAACTCCTTTTCCAAGAAGGTAGCATGTATGGAGACAAACACCCGATGATCGGTGTAAAAGTAATACCCCAAAGTCTCTTTAGGATATCCCACAAAATTACATTTTACGGATCGAGATTCCAGCTTATCTAGGTCAACTTTCTTGACATAAGCTGGACATCCCCAAATCTTAACGTGTTTAAGACTCGGTTTCCTTTCTTTCCATATCTCATATGGTGTTTGAGGAACAGATTTGGAAGGCACCTTATTCAGTAATTATGCTGAGGTTTCCAATGCATAATCCCATAGGAATACTGGAAGATTCGCATAGCTCATCATGGACCGAACCATATCTAACAAAGTTCGATTTCTCCTTTCAGATACCCCATTTAACTGTGGAGTATATGGAGGAGTCTACTGGGAGACTATACCATTTTCTTTGAGATAATCTAGAAACTCTCCATTCAAGTATTCACCACCTCGATCTGATCAAAGAGTTATAATACTGTGTTTGGTTTGTTTCTCCACTTCATGTTTATATTTTTGAACTTTTCAAAGGCTTCAGACTTGTGTTTCATCAAATACACATATCCGAATCTAGATCTATCATCTATGAAAGTAATGGAGTACGAAAATCAACCCATGGCTTGCGTAGACATTGGTCCACATACATCTGTGTGTACCAATCCTAGCAAATCTGCAGCCCTCTCTCCATGTCCACTAAATGGAGATTTGGTCATTTTACCCAATAGACAAGACTCGCATGTAGGATATAATTCAAAATCAAAGGGGTCAAGTAACCCTTCCTTATGCAATGTCCGCAGTCTATTTTTACTAATATGACCTAGCCTACAGTGCCATAAATAGGTCAGATTTTCATCATCTCATTTTCTTTTATTAGTTTGTTCAATCTGAAGTAAATCATGCTCTACGTCACATACATACAGACCATTATTTAAAATTCCACGTCCAAAAAAGAACATTATCTCTAAGGATAGAACATTCATTATTATTAATAATAAATGAAAAACCATCCACATCCAACATAGGAATAGAAACAATATTCCTCACAATAGAGGGAACGTAATAACAATTATTCAAAATAATAGTCTTGCCCGTAGGCATATGTAAACTAAATGATCCTACAGATATGGCCGCAACCCTTGCTCCATTGCCCATACGTAGAATCACCTTATCTTTTTCAAGAGTCCTACTTCCCTTTAGTCCTTGCAACGAATTGCAAATATGAGAACCACAGGCGGTATCTAATACCCAAGTAGAAATTTGACCTAGTGACATATTAACTTCGATCATGAACATGCCTGAATCAGAAGCGGTAGTCTTACTACCCTTCTTCTTCTTCAATTCTGCAAGGTAAACCTTGCAGTTCCTCTTCCAGTGCCCCAACTTGTTACAGTGAAAATGAACAGCTAAATTAGGACCAGTCAACTTGTGAGCATCTATTATGCTCCGGAGTGATAGTGCAGAAGACATGACGAATATAGTAAATCTGTAAATGATAAACACATAACAACACTTAGCAAATATTCAATTTCATTTCAAAACACTATATGAATCGGGTCTTTATTCATAAGTGGCTCCCTCTAGTTTATCTAATTTTTTCAACCCCCTAAGTGAAAATTAAGCATTCATAATGCTAGTGGGAACAGGGATCCTACATTCCATCACACAACCTCGGCTGTGGCACGAAACGTCATGTGATG